>NW_024881281.1:8484860-8654860 GCF_018691265.1 Tyto alba
GTATTTTTAAATACAACTGAGATCATCAGTTGAAACAAAGGAAACAAAAAAAACCCTAAAGGAATTAAAACTCTACATAGTATGTGATAATAAGGCTGTTATTGTGAAGGACTCTCTAATCGTGTATTTATTCACCTGCTCCCCATTAGGCAGATCTGTTAAACCAGCACTTTGTCCATCAGCACTTGAGTGCTCAAAGCTGAGTATGCCTCTTTCATAATTGCTGGCACCAGCGAAAGCCAAATTCTGAAACCTCTCTGAATGGGGCTTGCATTGTCAAGCATGCCTGAGAGATTCCTGCCACACTCAGCTGTCAGAGATGCCACAGCCTCACCAGTACTTCACCTGACAGGAGTTGTAAGGAATGACAGTGTAAAACCAGGAAAAAAACATAAAGAGGAAAAAAAAAAAAAAAAAAAAAAAAAAAGAGAGAGGAGGCGGGGGAATGCAGGAAGGGTCAATCCTCACCTGATACTTTCCTCTCCTCCTCACTTTATAAAGTTAAATGCTGTCTGAGATTTATTGCTGTGAAAAGGAAAGTTAACCACATAATCAATAAAAAAAAAATCCAATTACAGTCTATGGTGGAGCAACATTGCATATAATAAAAGTCTCACTTACAAGGATCTTAACCTACTTGGTAGTTCAGTTATGCAGTGGATATTAAGTCACACAGCCATGAACATGAAACCAGTGGCGCCAGACTGGGCTTGCACTCACAGCAAGAGCAATGAATGTTTTCCTACCGGTGGGAAGGGAAAAGCACAGACACTGCAATAAAGTCTTACTTGAACCTACTAAATCAGCTCACAACTAGCATCACTGTTGACCAGCCTCCCCAGCAAGACAGGTTGTTACAGTCCCACTATCCTCCCTGGAAAGGCATTTCTCTTCGTTTAGGTGATTCTTTTCAGGGCACGTAGAGGTATTTCTCCCTGTCTTTCCATTAGTCACCATTCACCCAGGTGGAGCTTTTGCTTCCTATAAGAAGTATTCCCAGAAAAGCCATCAGCTTTGTTTCAGACATTCAGACACTCCATATTGCAAAGGGAAGTCAGCGATATGGTAGGTATGGGGGGGAAAAGCGTGCAGCTCTAAACCAGAGGAGAAAGCATAACTACTTCATTGTCAGAGCACAGAATGGCTTTGTAGACTTTAAATCTGGCTTTGCCCCTCTTTATCATAGGACACCAGGGAAGTCACAGCATAACTTGGTTCCTCTACTTGTAATAGAAGGATGAGAATATTGGTGTTCTTTAGTGAAATAATTTTGTATCTATGAAAAAAACACACACTGGTATCATGCCATGAAGAATGTTTGTAAATTCTGGAAGTATCATGCCATAGTTTCTTACTTATTACTATAGGATGACCACTCTGCCATATCTTTGGGCAATGCATATTTTATTTGAATTGGGCAGGAACAAAGTGGCAAAAAATACTTATGCTCCTGTCTTGGCTGTGGAGGGGAAAGGTGATTCCTGATCCATGGCGAAATCATGATGACAGTAATTGATCCACTACACAGTCCTCTAGGACAAAGTTATCTGTTTTAAATTTTTGACTACGTTTGAGTCAGCAGGGTTTCTAGTACATTAGAACTTCCTGTCATATGACCATGAATTTTTTAAAATCCAAACCTAAGTGCCTAAATCAATATTTACATTCCACGAAACCACTGCCTTAGCTCTTCCTGACCTGATAGAAAGAATATCAGCACTGGAATAACCTACATCTGACATAACCTTGCGTTTTAGCAACACAATATGAAAGTTGAATTTGTGACTTTTCCCATGAAGTCACTAGAGAAAGGAGGTTGTTCACACCATATGACGATACAAGAAAAAAATGTGGCACATGTAAGAGAGAACTCCTGCTAAAACATGCAGAGCAGAGATGTGAGGAAGCAACGTGAGCCTTCACAGCACAGTTTTAGCATCACAAGGCAACACTGAGCATGTTAGGGTAGATGACAATGGGTTTTAAACTGGATAACACCTGAAATGAACTGCATCTGCTTTCATTTACACCGCTGTCAACCAGGGGGCAGGTCCCTCACTTTGGAAGAGACCAGAAGCATTGCTTCTGCCCCAGCTCAGCAGAGTGAGGTGGAGACAGCAGAGCTACGGCACTCCCCATGAGACAGGCTGAAGACCGGAGGGTACCTCAGCACACTGCCACGTGCTGATGTTCAAAGACATGAGACGTGCATGCGAGCAGCATGCCACTGTTGTTCCACCCTGCTTCTCGGCAGGACACGAAGTGTCACACAGGCACATCCTCGGAGTTTAAAAGGCCAAGACAAGAGAGAAAAGCATTTTCATTTTAGAAATAGTAAAAGGAGTGCCTCATCCTTGTTGGAGTTTTGCCCTTTAACTCCACTTCATTTCTGTGGGGGTTAGCACCTAAATACCTCTGAGTCCAGCCTTGATTTATCTGCATCACACAGATGCTGGGGCAGAGCTGGCAGTCCAACCAAGGCTATGAATCTCAATCCAATGGCACTTTTTCCTCAATGGTCTTTAAAGATGCAACACACTTGTACAAAGTGACACAAATGAAGCTAAACCTTGAAAAGGTTTTGAAATTTAGGCTAGTGGAGTCACCTAATGGTGATCTCAGCCAGAAACAGGCTCCTAGTCTCTTAATTGATCATCTATTTTGTTGAAGTTTGTTCTTAAAGATTTTCCTGGGCAAGCTGCAACAAGGAAAGGTGTTGTGGACATGAGGAAAATATAAATTCTTTTCTGGATTTTAGTCTAATCTCCTGTAGTGTAGTTTAAGCCCTAAGCAGGCAATTGCCAAAACCAAAGCAATCTGTTTTTTCTTTTTATATGTGTTGTATCCCCCAGTATCTCTGCTGCAAATGGTTCATGGCTAATTGAGTAACAAGAGAGGTGTCTTTCTTAAATAGCATAAATCAGTCACTGGTATAAATGGCTACTGCTGAGCCATTTTACAGAATGACTTCCACTAGTGGTGAATACTTCATGGAAAACCAACTCATTTTTCATACTGAGCCATTGCACCTGCACTTCAAAACTACACCGAGGGGAACAAACAAAACCAAACCCACTCCAGAGATGATCTGTCTGGCCTTTGAAAGTCATTCTGATTTTTACTGTTGCTTCTACACTGCCATGGTCCTATCAGACCCAACTTCAGCTTGCTGCTGACCACATTGCCTGCATGACAGCTTTCAGGCAGAAGAATACCTCTCTTGTTTTGCAAATGCTTTCAATGGAAATTCCTTGAATGTAACAGCTTCTCAGGTCTGGAAGAGTACAGTTACCAGATTATACGCTTTAGGAGTGGTGCAGGAAGGGCGTGACAGTCTTGAGGTATAATCCAGACAACAGGTAGAAGCAACATTACAGAAGGATGAGGGTGCTATCTACTACCATATTCCACAAAACCTCAGGTCATGCCTTCTGCCTTTCTCTTGGGCAGCCCTCCAGAAAGCTGCAGCAGCACCTTGGCAGCTACCGATGGCCAGCCCAGCTTTCCTCTCTCGATGCAACTGCAGGCTGGGTCTCCTACCTAGATTTTCTGAGAACAGATGCCAAAGGTACGGTAAGCAATGCTGACTCTCACTAGATAATCTCAGTACCATTGTGCTGGCTGGATATAGCCCACAGACCTCCATTCTGAAATGCCTGAAGCAATGGATGCTACACAATGCACAGGGATTACTGAGGTAAGATCACTGCATGGAGCACATCTAGAGAAGACTGCTCTTGCATATTGTTGGCAAAATCCACAAACCATGCAAGTAGGACCTCAGCCCCTGTGCTAGGACCCATCCAAGTAAAGGCAGGGGTCTAGTGAATCTCTTAGAAGAAAAGATAAGAGATGTCTCGGATAAACTTTACTGGACATGGTCAAGGGAAGGGAGATGAGGGCTGGGGACACAAGGCAGCTCCATCCATGCTCTGGTTGGGCCGAACCCATTCCTTACTCCCCGTCACCCCACCAGTCAAAGTGGGCTTAACAGATGCCAAAAGCACCGAATCTGTGTCTTCTTTGCACTAGGTAGCAGCATTCTTGGATGCAAATATTAGCACTTTACCCTAACCCAATTAATACCTAGTGTTCAGTCACAGCACTGATTAACATGTTGTTCACAGTGATTAAAACATTTTTTCTCGATTACCATACAGTTAAATGCTTGGAAGAGAGCTACAGTTAATGGGATACAGGCAAGGTTGCAAATCGTGGCTGTCACACTTGGGGAGGGGAAGGAAAAAACCCAGCCTTTTTTCCTGCTTCTTCCTCTTCTTTTAGAGCTGCTAATTAAGGGCTGACTTTTTGGGCAGAGAAAGAGGGGGGTGGAGGATGAGGAAAAGGAACTTTAGGTAATTGAAAGAATCCAATTCATGTAAGCGCCCGACTGGTGCTAACCTACATCATTAAAGTTGCCAGCTAACAAACATCAAACACAGGCCAGTATTAATGAAGCAGATGTATTAATTTCCGATTTCTGAGAAAGCTAAGCAACTGGCTGGCTTGCTGGCTTCCTCTGTCTCTCCCTCCCTCTCTCTCTCTCTCCCCATCTGACAGCACTATTAATGATCTTTAATGCCCCACAGGCACTAATGGGTCCCGCTGGGAGTCCAGAAATACTGCAATTTGTATTGAGGATTTAGACATAACAAAAAAAAAAAAAAAAAAAAAAAAAAAAAAGAGCCCTCTGCTCTGGGGAGCAGGCGCTTGATCAGTCGTTTCCCCCTGTGGAATAGCACAACAGAATAATAAATGACAGCTCTGCGATTAAATCAAGCCTTCTGCTTTAAGTGCCAGAGAGTGTGTGATTGTCACTAACAATCTACCGCTTGTTAACACCACTGGGGTATAAGCAAACAGCAGTCAACACTCCCCCACCCCCTAAAATGGAGGCGGTCTACCTATTACTTCATTTATATATCTATCTATCCTGAGGGGAAACAATTCCCTGTAGGTGTGGCTTGGGGGGTTTTGTTATTGTTATTGTTGTTGTTTTTAAATAACTTTTGTTATTCATGTATTGAAAACCTGAAGGGAAAAGGTGGGGGGGGGTGGAGAGAAAAAAGCCATCTGCTGCCACGTTCAATCAGGCAATGACTGCCGGGCGCATCCCTGCGAGCGCGGGATGCGCACTGATACCCCGCAGCCGCGGGAGCAGCGCCGGCACCACGCTGGGACCAGGCAAGGCTGCACCAAACTATCCTCCATGACTGCGAAAATACAGGGATGTGTCTCCCTCCCAGCGGTCTGGCAAAATAAACCAGAAGATACCTGGTTTTGGCACCGGTCACAGCCATCCTTTTGTGTTGCTTAGTTAAGGGTAATTGGGTTTCTCTGCCTTTCCCCCCTTGACTCATGTCAACCCATTAGGGTTTAGATTCTGCTCATTTCACCCAGCGAAGAAAACTCATCAGGCCTTGTAACTAAGGCTCTGCATTCGGCCATGGATCCTCAGAGTGGTAATATACAGCCCAAAGATGACCTGGATGGTACAATATATACCCAGAGACCGAGAACCTCCTCCCATTCAAGTCACTCCCCAAACTCCCACCGAGTTCAAAGGAAGCGAGACTGAGCCCCCAGGCTGTTTCTGAATGTGCCAATAGCATGAATTATCTGAGCGGGGTAATTATTTTTCTTAGCCAAGAGGCAAGGTATTCTATCTCACTGATACAAACTTTAAATATTACCCTGCTGTTTCATTTAGATGGAGACCAAAGAAAGGCACAACAGCTTATTATCATGGAGTTTTATGTTCAGATGGAAATATATCAGGGATAAGGTTTTAACTCTGACATTAGCTGTCCAGACATTTTCATAACACCAATAACATTTGGAATTTCATCTATGAAATTACTCATATCTTAAGCATTTTAGATTTATGGTTTAGACATAAAGAGACTTTTTGACTCCATCCAACAGAAGAAAGCAACAGATGGAGAGGAGGACTGGGCAATAAAAAAAATCAGGAACACCAACTTTCCCCCAAATAATTCCTTAAAAATTGGCCTTCGCATTTGCCTCCAGATGAAATGGAGATGCTGTTACGTACAATTTAACTATAAATTACTTCTAGATGATGAATGGAATAAGTAAGAGTTTTGGTTTTAAATACTGCTACTTGAATTTTTTTCAACTTCATAAACAGGCTGCTAATTTGACAAAGCAGATTGGTGTGCCCAAACTTTCTATGTGCTAATACACACACACACAGAGCCATTTATTATGTTTCTCCTCTGCTCTCAGAGTTAGGCAAAATACCCTGAAGACCTATAATAAACTCATGATTTCTTGGAGGAACAATTTAGGTTATTTTTAAATGTAGATCTTAAAAGTTGTAGGATTACTGGATGGGAAGATATCAATCAAGTGATTCAAAATGTCCATTCTCCTTAAGTGAGTGATGGATCTTCTTTCTTCTTGCCTGTCTTCTCCTCTTTTCTGTGTCAGTCATACATCCAGGCTGCTATTCACACTTCATTCACAATCCTCTGTACCTATAATCTCTGTTATTTTGCTGTCGACTCCTCATGCCTCATTAGGCATGTTTGACACCTGCACCTAATACCTTTTCACTAGCAATGGAGGACAGCTTTTGACAAGAACAGATATTTTTCCACAATAGCTTTAAAGAAGGTCTTCCAAGTGTGTACCTTGCGTATTTTAGGGGGTTAATGTGATTTTCCCCCCTTATTCAATAAACTTACATCTTATTCCACTCTCCTCGTTAGACACAACTGAATTTTCTTTGTCTTGGTTAAAAGCATGTGTGCACATGTCTGTGAGAGTGAAACAGCAAGAGCAAAGCAGTAATTTGGGCCAATGGGGCCTGTATTAAGTACCTAAATCAACACAGCCGTCTGCACATCTATATGTCTGTTTCAAAATAATATAAAGCTAATTAACATGATAGCTTTTCTATATATAGGTATAGATGACATTACACCTACAAGAAAACTACCCTATTAATTTGTCTTGAACTACTTAAAATAGAGTACTAAATTACTAGAATTCTTGGACTAATAAATTACTGTACCACTTAAGAGCATGAAACTAATTCTTCTGGGGCTGTAACTTCATTTGTTAAAGTGCAACGAATAGTTGCTCAATGTCATAAATGAGTTAAAATCATTCTAAAAGCTGCAGGATCACAAGAAATCAAACATGATCCTACACGCCACTCATTTAGTGAGGTTAGTGCTAATTGTAGAATACCCACTGGGAAGTAACAACCCAAAATAAAACGTGTACACAAGCTGTGTTAGCCTGTTTTGTGCCATGGCTTAGGGGAGATGGGGAGCCTGACACACCTAAATCAGCCTCACCAGAGAAATTCCTGCAGGTAATAGTAAATACAAAAGAAGTTTGGAGGCCTCAGCATGAAGCTATTATTTATGATGATGACAATCATGACTAAAATACGAGGATAAAGGGACATTCCTCTCAAACTGTTTTTTTCACTGCATATTAGAAAAAAAAATATTGCAAAGGGCAGCTTGGTTTTGGCTTGGCTCTTTTCACTTGCAATAGAGCAAAACTGGAACTGATTCTTCAACAATATTCAGCCTATTTGTCAAAATACAGCTCTGTGCTGTAAACTAGGCAAAACCAACCCAGTGCTACAGGGAAAGGTATTCTATCCTTCTGTACCCTGAGCATACACAGATCTGCTTGTACCTTCCCTAACAGAGCTTGGGGTGCTCTACCTGGGGGAACGAGGTCACATTTTTCAGAAATAGTAATTTCAGTAGATGCCAAACAAGAATTTCCTGCAGCTGTTTTGCAGTTCTCTTTGGTACATCAGAACAGCTGAGAGGAGTCAACAGAAAAGCAGACTGAGCACCTTCCAGCACACTCCGAACTTGGATCAAGGGATTCACATTTCCTTTTTTATTTTCTTTTAAATTACAGCTCTTTTGTTGTTGTTTAATTTCTCTTTCCAGTTCAGTGCCAAAGCAAATGTGAGGAAAGGTTGAAATGGCAACTTTAGAATACTAATAATAATAATAAAAAATAATAATCCACAGGAATCAAACATAATGATTGCAGCACAGACCCTCCGCACTCTGTGTGGCTGGTCCTTTAGAAGACCTCCCCTGCTATGTTCTTATACAAAGGAAACTATCTGCTTCCCACATCTGGCATTATATTTGACTGTCCTCACATTAAAATTAAATTCTGATAAAAATGGGCATAAAGGCGAAAGGGTTAGTAGGAAACAGTTCGCAGCAGTATTGATGAGAACAGCTTGCAGCTGGAAGCCTGAGATAACACAGTTTGTCAGAACACTGTCACACAGCTGCCTGCATAATGAGGTAAGAAAAAAAAAATGCTCTTTCATTTGTTATCAGTAGAAATCTCTAAAAGAGATGCATCATTTAGAAGTAGCCTGACTAATGGTCAAGTTCTACAGGGATGCAGATGGGATGTGGAAAATATTCCCCACCAGCAAAGCCTTAGGCTCCATCATCCTTAGCAACTCACAGGCTGCTGCCAATGTGAGTGGACAGGCCAGCAAGTACCTTTTTCTGTATGAAACAGGATTTCAGAGGCTGAGGTGGGGTTTCAAAATGTGGCAGTGATAAAATCTAGTTGTTAAAAGTGATTTTGTTAGAACAGTCACCCTTGTACCTCTCTTTAAAAAAGCTCCACACTTAGGGCACAGAGTCTTTCTTCATTTAGGATTAACTCATACCAGCGCAACTGCAGTAAAATCACTGATTTATAATGCTGGCAGAAAAGACTCATACACATAAATCTTTTGAAATACATAAGGCACATTCTTGCAATGTATAAATTTATTCAATTAAAAAAAAAAAAAAGTTGCTTTAAAGCACCATTTTTCAATTCTTTTCCAAGAAGCAGGAGTACCTCAGAATTCCCAGCCACCCTTTCAGGTAGCTCAGTATGGAAAATGAGGAAGATGCACCAGAGGAGCTGCGGGAGGTGGGACCAAGGAAGAAGATATCCACCCAAAGGCACCTACCACTAACCTGTTCATCAGGAGAGTTTCTTCTTATCCTCACCACTCTGGTAACAGTCTGTTAAGATTCACAAAGGAAAAAATTGTCTTTAAACAGACTACTACCAAGAATAGTCTATTGTGATGGACAACATCAAGTCAGGATGTCAAACAGGAAAAGCTCTCACCAATTTATAGCTATTGCAAGTTAGACGTCTAGATACAAAATTTGAACTGATTCAAATATTTCTGTGTGCCAGTTCAAGCTATCTGTGCACTGTCACAAAAAATAACCATACACTCAGAGCACCTGCAGTAGGAATGGTAAGAATGGCAAAGGAGAGTAAAGACTGTCTTGACTTCCAACAGCAAGACAAATTGCAATTTGCTAAACTGGTTTTGACAGGTAAAACTGGGTCCATAAGACACAAAGGAGAGAGGACATTGCACCAAAGATGCCAGATATTGATTGTGACCTTTTACAGAAGAACACTTTCATTGTGCGAACAAGTTGTCTATGTAGTTAAAAGGCCAAGCAATGCTGAAGGTATTTTTTTTTTCCCCTTGCCAAATGTTAATTTGCACTGAGCAATTCACAGGGTCTTTGCAAGGATCACAGCCTTCCACAGAAATCTCCTTCTTACCTCCAATGAATTGTGAAAAACAGGTTTTATGATTTAAAGAGAGTCATATGTATTATTTCTTCTGTCTCTCTCCATTTCTAAAGACATCAGAGATGGTTAGGTGATTTTGATGTGTCTCTCCCCTCTCTTTACATTCCTCACGTGTTGCTCATTTTCTCCATTCCATTTGGGTTACAAGCCATCCTCTGTCATGTCCTGTTTCATGATCCTTTACCCTTGTACTCCATATTGCTGTTTCACTTCAAAGGGGGTTTCTGTCTCACAGAGGAGAGAAACAAGGGCATCTCCAAACAACACTGCACCGATCTATGAAGCCATTACTACAGCAGAAGAAACTCTACCCTATTGTACGTGCTACATTAGCTTTTGCAAACACAGGAATAACAAACATTTCTTATTTTAAAAAGGTTTCTTCCTTGCTATCTTTCTAGACTTTTTGAAGGATGGATATAGATTTGAATTCATTTTATTTGTTTCAAGTTTTTGGTTTTGAAGAAATCCATTTATTAAAAAGGGAAATTAAAAGGAAAAATAGGAAAATTGTATAATAAAATAGGAAAATGGCACAACTAAAACTGACTATGTTAAAGAATGACAATTTAAAAGCAAAATAAGCCAAAGCTCCATCTTAGAGGCAAAATCAATACAAATTCTAAATCATTGAATTAGCAACACAAAGTTCCCCTCCTTTCAATCAAATCTTGCAAACACTTCCATGCAAGTATCTAACTCATCCTATTCACCAGATTTTTGCACTTCCCTTTACCAGGAATGATGTCCTGACTATACAATACCTTCCACTATTACACTACTGGACAGAGCTATGCCAGCTCTAAGAACAGTTTTAGAGTGCTTTACGGACAAGAAGAAAATACCATGTGAATCCATGCTAAGGTTGCCCCCCAAACTGTCTTCCACCATCTATTCCACCCCCTGCAACCTGCACCCATCCATACTGGACTTTGCAGTTTTACAAAACTCCCTGCGGACTCAGTACCCCTCTGCTTCTGGGCCTGCCTTTATTTACAGACCCGATGGAGGAAGTGGGGTGGACACATCAGGAACTGGGAAATGTGAGTTTGCTTCTGCTGCTGTTGAGCTTTACACCTCCTCTCGCAGGTACACTCCGAAGGTAGAGCAAGAAGGGAGATCTGGGAGGTATGTGCAGACAAGGTGTTTTTGGCCTGGAGTGGGGTGCTGGAGGCTTACTGAAGAGTCAGCACATACAGCCCTTCCAGCACAGACATGCCCTGCACCATCTCCCAAACCAAAAAGTCCAAGGGCAACATGACAGCTGGAGCTCCTCCGGACCGTTTGAGCTACTGTCCTGGGCATGCTTCATTCACAAGGAATTTCTATCTGTTAACTTTGAGGTGTGCTTTCTCTCCTTGGCAAACACAGCACTTGTTAACATCATAGGGGTGAGTTGAACTGTGTGTAGGTGTGATTTAATGCTCCAGTGAGCTCTAACACTCACTCAGCCCCTCATTTGAGAACAGAGACTCCCATTTTCTCCTTTTGATGCTGATGCATGTTGCCTTTGGGACAAAAAGTGTGAAATGGGATCACATGAAAGGAAAGGCATAATTATGAACAAGTTATATATATATATATATATGTATTTAAAGATGATATCTGGGAGTTTAATCAACTTTCTGCATCAATAACATAATCTGCATGTGAAATACCTGCTGAACATTGCAATCTGGTGGCCACCAGCTGCTCCAGGCAGCCCTTGGGTGTACCTACTACAGACATTTGTCAAAGGTCTGGTCTGAGAAATGCGGATTCCCATAATGCTGATGAATCTACAGATTTTGAATAGTAATCTGTCCCCTATTCACCTTATTTTCGGTAGTAAGCATATAGGTGTTAGCATCTAACGCTTGTTTGCACAACCTGTGTGACACCACACCTTCAAATCTCTGCCCTTCCTGCTTCACAGCAAAATAAATCATCTACTCAAAATGTCCCCACCTACGGCTGGAGGCAGACAGAATCTCTGCCACACCACAGCTGGCTTCTGTGGCAGCAGAAACTTAGCACAGCTCTAAGTTACCTTGGCAGCCATGATTTACAACAGTATTTCAGTGAATCTAATCAGAAGTGTGAATACTCCCCTCCTATCTGGCACACATCGTTGGCGTTCTAATTATTCACACATTTTGGCAAGCATTATGGTGTTCCCCTACCAAGCTCCTAATCCCTGCAGATCAGTTAAAATAAATGAAAGAGAGAATCAAAAGGCACTTAAAAATTCAACGGTTCTCTAAATGGGTTTGAACAGGCTCCAGATTATCAGTGGTTGCAGTTGACTAGCACTTAAAATTAGGCCCTCCCTCTCCTACACACCTCAGATTTCCCCTTCTCATTTAAAGGAACTGTCTGCTATTCCGATTCCTGGATGTACCAAAATGTCTAAGCGAGTAAAAAAGGAAAATATATGCATATCACCTACATTCAGTATATACCACAAAACTCTGAGGTTTGTAATCTGTATTTGACGCTATTAATTGCAAAGAGAACAGATCACAACGTGGAAAACAACTATAGAACATGCTAATTCAGGAAAGCATGGTAAGAACCCAAGTTTTCCATTTGTTATTTCTGTGTGGAAGAAATGCCCCAAAACTGGGGAATGACTTGCTGTCTTACAAAAGAAATGTAACATTGAGATCTAACCCATTTGCAGTCATTAAAAACGCATATTCCTTCCCTTAGCGCATTCCTCCTTTCATCTGTATATGAAATATCTGCAGAAGAGACTTCCTACCTGTGTTACCTTTTCAGTCAGTTGCTATCTATATGCAGGTGTTTTGCTAGCTCTGCCTCTCGAAGTCACTTCAACACTGCTGCACATCCTCTCCTCTGGCCAGGCTTTCCACCAGCGCGCCACCAGGAAAGCACACCTCATCTACAGGTCACCCAGCACGCACTTCTCTCCAGCCACCAGCATCAGCGCTACCCCTCAGCCTCACCCTCATAGCCTCTCAATCCTTTCTGCATACAATTTTCTGCTCCAGCTGCTCTCTCTGACCCAGTAAGCAGATCTGGGAATAAACCATAACCTCTGCACTTCAGGTAGTTTAGCATTTAGGTCTCAAAGCCAGTTTGCTGCTGAACCTACCATCACTCACATACATATATGCACACACATACACACTTTCACTCTCATATTTTTATATTTCACCAAGTTATTTTTCAGCCAGCTATTTATGAGAGAAAAGACTGCTTTATACTGCGCAGTTCTTTTCCTTCTCTCTTACTTGCTCCCAGGTGCCTTGTATAACTGTGATGCTTTTGTTACCGCACCGGCATCATACCAATAAAAACAGCACCCACACATGTCTATTTATTAAAGACTTCAACCATTTATGTACCTCTGTGTTCTAAGGAAACACCAAAGGAGTAAAAATGTTGATGTTTCACACATATGAAATAACACAGGACAGGTCAGCGCCTTGAAATGACTCCTTCTTAGGTGTCACCGTGGAAACAGGCCAAGATAAATCTCCACGTCTCTAACAACAAGGGTCTTGGAGTGACTCCTGTAGTAAAATGCAGAACTAAAAGGAAAGGGGAAAATTCTAATAAACACATATGTGAACAAGATACTAGTAAAAAAGACATTTTCATGCTTTTGTGTAGTCTGCAACAAAGAGAGACTAATTTCTTATTTGGTGTAAATCAATATAGCATCATTAAGCTCATTAGGATTTTGCAGATTTACACTGAATGAAGGTCTGTATGGTATTGTTCTTGGTTTCCACTTGTTAGGAGAGAGATGGAAATAGTTGGTCACGCATCGGTAACACAGCAGTTCTAGTTCACTGGTGGCTGTAAGCCTGTTCTAGAGGACAGGAATGAAGGAAAGTAGAAAAAATGGAAAAACAAAGTCGTGGAGAGAGGGAAATGTGAGTGAAAGAATGACATGTGGTGTCTGAGGGCTTTTCCCATACACATGGTCTCCTCAGAGCTCTGGTAAGACGGCCCTTTTGTCTGGCATTTCTAGTTGAACATATCCGCTCAATGACAAAAAGTTACTCATATAAATGTTATTTTCTTGAACAATCTGAATCTTTTGCAAACAGATAGTAAAGACATTAGTATATCCATATGTATTTACAAGGAATCTAATTTTGAAGTTGAATACTGTTGGCTACACCTAACTTTCAGGCTTCTATGTATATATTTTAATCAATCGATAATTTTCCCTTTTTATTTTTAACATTATTTTAAAATATTCATCAGAGGTCCGTTGTGTTAGGCACAGCATGGCTGAAGCATTAAAGAAGAGGCTTTAGGCACTTAGGACTTTATAGATAAAGGCCCCAATTATATGGCTTTTATGAAACCTATACCCCATATGCAAGACAGTATCATATACTTGCAGAATCTGGACTGACTTTAATGAGAAGAAAAGCCAGGGAGTGACATGGGGACAAGAAAGACAAAGTAGCAATAGTTACAGGTAAAGCACACAGAGGGAGCTAGGTTCCATTATTGTTACCTAAAGGCTCCATCTTTGTGGTCTTATTCAAGTACAACATCTCACTTTTAAAGGAGAGTGCAGTTGTGAAGAAAGTAGTTTCTTTTTCCTCGGTCTTCAAAATCAAATTACATTTGTCCTCTTACAGCTTGCATAAGGCCAGCAAAACCCCTGAAGCTGGAGTACATTCCACATTGTGCTCTCTAGTTAATACAAAAGCATGTGATTATGTGTCCACAGATCTGGAATGAGTTATTGCAGAACAACATTCCTCATTTATGAGTGCAGTCAAAACACTAAGGAGATTTAAATTTTCTTTTTAAGATGCACTCAACTTTAGTAGACCCTTTCATAAATTCCTTTTGGAATGATTTTTAAAGATTGTTAACAACAGAACAAAGATATCTAGAAGACATCTGTATTAAGACTGAACCTAAATAGATTTTTAGATAAGATATATTAATGACTTGTATTTATATGTCAGCTCAAAGTGTTTCACAAATATTGATGAATTAAAGCCTCATGACAGACTTCCAAGCAGGACAATGTTAATATACCCTATTTACAGATGGAACTGTAAACTCTGTCAAGAGATACTCAGAGATTAAATGATTTGCTTAGGGTCAGAAAGTCACGAATAGCACTCTGGAGTCACATGCTGCTACCCTCATCAAAACACACTATTCATATTATGAGTGATCAGCCAGAAATGCAAACATTCATAAACCCTGACTTTACTACATGAGATAACCATAGTATTTACAGGCTAGAAGAAGAGAAGTTCTGCTCTTGTTTTTCCTCATTACATCCTATTTAGTCTGCAAACAATAATAATAAATAAATAAATAACACACAAATAAATAAATGCATAAATTTGGCCTGCTGAATGCCTGTTAGTTTTATTTATACTCTCTGTGTCAGAAACAATGGCAGCCTATTATCTGCCCTTCAATACGATAAATGTATGTAAACTGAAAAAGTCTATAGCTCATAACAGAGAATGGTTTGTACCTTTAGTGTCTTAAAGCAAGGCAACTTTATGCCATAAATGATTCTTTGTCTAGCAATAATATTACACTACATGCTCTCAGGGAGAAAAAAGAAGAGAAGGGAAAGGAAAAAAATATTGTGCCATTTGACTAAAAATACAGAAGTATTCATTAGATGCATCGTAATGTCCAGCGAGTCTGAGGGATCCTGGGATTTCTTTCAGTAGCTGACAAACAACAAACAAAATCATATCGTTGGACAGGACATAGGGTATTTCCACCACATACACATTTCTTTAGTGGATGTTTGTTACCCATCTACTTTCACTTTGCATTGCCTTTGATCATTTGTGCACATCCAGATGTATTTTTAAATGGTGGTGGTTATTTGTGAAGTCTTAAATGGCTGAGGGCCTTCCCCAAGGAAGGTAATGAGAGCCATCGTTCCAAAACACTGCAAAGCAGAGCTGCTCACACCGCTGTCCCCTATGATATGCCTCAAATAATCTAAGGTTATTAAAACAGAGAGAAATGAATACTAATCATGGCAAAAGGTGCTGAAGAGCCTTAAAAAGTCATCTAAGAACAAACTTAAGAGTGACTGGCATGAATCCTGGCCTGGTATAAGCTGAAACCACAGGAGGAAACAAAACATCTGGGCCACATGCAGTCTGAATCTATGTACATGTGTTATTTGAAGCAATTTTTACAATTTAGAGATGCTACATAAAACTCAAGGCAATGCACGCACTATTGCGTGGCAGTAATGTAACAGATTGAGCACAGAAAACCCCCAAAGGTTCCTCTAGACAAAACCCTGGAGAGACCCTGGGACACGTATTTGCATGATGTCTCCTACAGATTGCAAAACTCAAACCAGTGCAACCTAAGTCTCCATTCAGTTTGGTCACAACCCAGAACCAGATTCCATGACGCTGGGAGAGGGACATACTGAATGGTCTCCTCTGATCTGCTCGAGGACGATTACACTGGAAGATCTCTCTACCTTTGTGTGTTGCAAGGGCAACACTGCTGCCACAGAGGCACCGCAGGGTTCACACCGTGCGGCGGCAGCAATCGAACCTCTCTCGTGGGACACAGCTTTGTGAAAGCTCATCAGCGGAGGAACCCCTTCGTCTGTCGCACCAGTGGTATCTAACTGCTTTGCGCTAAACAAATGGGCTTGATCACAAACCTGGCTACACTTTTTGATAGAAGCTGCAGTTTTAGAACACTGCTTGCCTTTTATTCTATGAGGGATTTTCTTTTATTCTTTTTTAACTTAGCAAATGCCATGGTGCACTCTCATTTTCGATTTTAATGGCTAAAGATATGCACGCAAAAAGCATCCTAATTACTGCTTTCCTGGCAGACACAGCCATTTCCTTGGGTTTTTATTGCCATTAGTTTTCCTCACCGATTTATCCTTAGCTACTCTCTTTGCATCTTCCTCGCCTCCCCTGAGCCCTTTCCTCCTCGCTTCTCAAGACTTGTCAGCACGCCTCCAATCCCCAGGAGAGATTGAAGGCCTTGTAAAACCCACTGCGCAAACAAGCATTCCTGTTCATTTATCACATTTAGCATGCGCACTTCCACACTCATCAAAACCAAGCCTGAGCTCGCTAAGTCATTTCCCTCTCCCAATTACAAATTAGTCCATTAGGCTGTCTGCAGTAGGCCCTCTGTTGCATCTTGGTAATGGCTTCTGAGATTTCCATCATAATCGTAATGGCTCCCTGTGCAGCCATGAGGGCAGATGGAGGCCGCTCGTGGGTAATGAGGTATCACACTACCAAAGGGCACAGCTCTGGGCTCATTATTTAGTCTTGGCTGTTTTGTGAAAACAACAACAAAGGTAAAATGCTGAAGGGAACACTTTAGCATATTAAATTAACACTTCTTGAAATTTCTCTCTGTAAACATGCCATATTTTTTCTTTATGAAACATCCCATGTGTCTGAGTGTGCGACGTGAGGGAAGAGGGAGGAGGGGAAAAGGGACCACGGAGACGGTGCGTGCTGCCACGTCCTCCCCGCAGGCAGAAAGCCTCTCCCCGCGGGCGCTGCGGACACCGAGCCGGGGGAACGTGGGGACAGCCCTGAGGACCTCAGCTGGCCACGGGGCTGAGAGAGGGCTCGTCACGCCTGGCCCTTTCCTTCCATCCAGCCTGTGGGTTCACGTGGGAGCTGATTAGCACCGACCACTTCAGATTATTTGAGCTGTCTCTATTGGCAACATCTCCAAGGGATGCATCCACTGGGGAGGTGAAATGGTTGGACTGTCTGGGTCCAATTGATAATTCTGGGACTTGGCACTGTGGCTGTTCCTTTCACGACAGCAGTTGAGGCTGGATAATATCTGGTATGCTCAAAGCTATGATCATCCCTAATGAAGATGGCACCCTGAGAAGACCAGAGAGTGAAACCTTGTGAGGCAACCCTCTGCCTACCTCCACCTCCAGCTGTAGCAGCCCCCGAGCCCCTGCATGGAGGGGCCGGCACCGCGCCGCAGCCTCCGCTCGCACCCCAGCGCTGAGGGATGCAGAGCCTGGCAGCTAACTTAAAGAGAGAAGCAACGTTTAAGACAAGCAGGTTAAAATCAATATCAATTAGACACTCTTTGAACATTGCTGCTCTCTTTAGATTTTGTGTCTTGGATGTGAACTGTTGCTAATTTGACTTTGTTCCCAGCAGTGCAATAGCATTCAAGATATCTGATCCTACTGCACACTGGAAGTTAGGGACAGTTAAGATGAAGGCTCTCCCTTCTCACTGGAACTGAGCTTAATTTGTCTTCCTTGTCATTTTTGTTGCCCATCTGAGATCACGAGACTATAAACGGGGCAGTGGTAAGGCCAGCAACAGAGCTGTAACACGGGCGGGAGAAGGGATAGAGAACAAGTGTGGGGAAGGGACAGGAAGTTTCTGTCCCTCTCCCTCACACAACTGCAAACATGACTACAAGACTAAGTCTGCAGGAGAACGAAAATGTAATAAATGTCTTTATAGGTCTGGCACCTCATGGAATTTGCCTAAATGTCAGCCAACGCACATACAGGAAAGAGGCAAATTAATCACTGAAGGGAGGGATTTTATACATCTCACTTCTCTTGCGGGGTGCATCCCCACCTGCAACTGGAGAGCTGAAGGTGCAGCTCACACAGGGAGATGCAGAAGGAGCCTATACATTTCTCTTCAAGGTATTTTCCTTGAGTCACTGATCAGCACATCCTGTGTGCCATTCTGAAAGTCCTCGTAGAGCCAGCTGTGCTGTCTACACTGAAACACATTTCTAGACGTTAGATAGCGAGCGAATATTGAAAACCATGTTTCACATCTGAAATACTGTTTGTACAGGAAAAAAAAGAAAGCCAGACCAGTGATTCTTGGAGATAAGAGGAGAGCAAATACAAAGTTAGCAGGCGGATTGCTATCCAACTCTGCTTTGGTGAGCAGTAAAACACAAATTTATGAGCTGGGTTTTGTTAAAGTCATATATGGATTTTTGAAAATGAAAAGGATGGATGGGGGGACGGCAGTGAGACATTTAATCAATGTCATAAAAATGTAACATTCATTGGTCTCCTAAAATGAAATTAATAATCTGTGTAGAAGTATCATTAGGAGATAAGTGACATTTTTAGGCTTTGATTTGTAACTTGTAACAAATCTTACTTCCACATATCTCAAACATTCTTAGTGATATCCATCTTTATTAAAACATACCAAAACCTTTTCACCTCAGCTAGAGTGGCCCATCAAGCATTTTTTTCCCCAGCATAATATCCTTAAGTAAAAAGATACATTATCAGGCACAGACTTTCCAGTAATGAAGGCAGGAAGAGACATGCTCCGTACCATATTCAAATTAAATCAGGGATTTCAATACTCCCTGATTATCAGGGAGTCTTGTCTTTCACTAATAAATTTCTCCTTCATCCCAGGCACAGGCTTTCTAAGCTCTCTCTGAACTGATCAGACATTTCATTGTACGCAGAAGGGCAAAAATAAGGTGTGTGCATGTGGGGAGGAGGAGTGTGGGGCGGGGGGGATAAAATATTAGGCAAGTCTGCTAGATAAATGATCAGAAATATTACATGAAAAGGCAGCCTTATAGGAACACAAATCTGATTCACATGCCCTGCTGAATTTAGGAGGATTTGGGGGAAGGAGTAGCTAATATACAGAGGCTTATTCTCCTTACATTTAACGTCAAGGTATTTTGCATCAAAGTATTTTCATACATTTTAATGGAGCTACCTTTGATTTGCACCAGCTAAGCGAGATGAGAAACTGGAGTCCAGAGCATGGATTACTACACACCATCTCTCAGACAGGAGGGGAGGTGACATGCTTCCTCTCTCCCCTCTGCTCTCCCCTTGCTTTTTTAACCATCAGGCACAGAAGGGTACTAGGAAAGATATTTTATTTTTTGGTTTTTTAATTAGCAACAGAGTCACAGTCGACTCATGCAACCGCGAGAGTGTGCATCTTTTCTTTGCGGATCCCTGTCAAACATATTCTAATTAAGTTGTTTCCATTTTCATCGCGGAACAAGAGGAGGATGACGGCAGGGGAAAGTTGGTGAGAGTTATCACTGTGCACATTCAGAAGTTACAGAGATAAAGGATAACCCCCATGTTGTGGCTGTGACAACAATAACAGATAGAGTTCCCTGCTGAGACCCAGTGTGCTGGAGCTTGGCGTATCGTCCTTGCCTCAAAGAGAATACAGTATGAACAGAAAAGGGAGATAAATTAAGTATCACAATCGTATCTATAAATGGAAACTGAGGCACAGAGAGATGCGATTCTTTGCCCAATATCACAAAGTCGCTCTACATCAAAATCAAGTGGTGCATCTAATTCTCCAAAGTCACAGTTAAATGCCTTAATCAAAAACTGCTTCAGGGCCTAGAGAGAATTGTCCTTTATATTAATTATCCTTTACATTGAAGAGTCAGTAGGAAAGCGTTCCTGTTTTTACTACTAGGCCAACGTCCAAAGGGTCCCACTTAATAAAACACTCAAAACTTCACAAGAGTTTTTTGATCAATTTTGTTACCACCTTTGATTGTGCTATCCCATAATTGCTTTGGTATGTGAGAAAATGACATGTTTCTTTTATTTATACAGCTAAATCTGTACAAATTTAGTATCCACGTATGAGGGGAATTTGGTGACACTATTATCACCATACTGATGTCCTTCTCTCACTTAGTCCCATTCGGATTCAGAGTAACAATTTAAAACAAAATGTCCAATAACATAAGTGACTGCAAGAAATATCTGATCGTTTCCATATACCAAGATGATATTTTTACACATGACCAAGAGCTTTGGGCTCCCAAATTTCATTAAGAATGGCTCAGGCTGCAGATCTGCAGGTTTGGGTGTAATGAGTTTGGAGTCTCACTGTATTTGGAGTTATTTAACTCATAGGAGAAAACTCTATATAGCAGTATACATGTACGCATCTATAAATCACTTTCCCAACTGTCCCAGCTAGAAAGACTTACAACTGCCCTGTTGGCTTCACAGCTTCTGAGTGGGCTGACATGGCCACATCAGGGATGTCACAGATAACTGACGGCAAATGGACACACACCAATTTCACAATGTCAGAAAGGGCATGCAGCTGTCCTGTTTCATTCTCTACCTCTGAAGTACCACCTATTGACAGGTATTGAAAATAATGACTTGATAATTTACACTATATCCCCTCACTGTAACTTTTGCATACCTTGCTTTTCATTGATATTATTTACTGAAAGAAAAAAACAAAGGCCCCTCCCTTTGAGAAGGTTAGGTCTTTGCTCGAGCCCACAGATTTTAACCTCATAAATATTCCCAGCTATAAGATCTTATTAAGAAGGTATGTCTCCCAAGAGCATAAAACCATCAAGCTGTAAATTTTATTTAATTTCCCATGAGATTTCCTAGCCTCATACATATAATTAGAGTGCAGTATAGAGCACTTTTTGTGTTTTGTCAATAAATCACTAGGGAACAATCAACGTTTAAGAGGACAAGCTTTAATGATTTTTCAGACCCCTAAGCAATCATGCCTGCTACAATGGCAAGCTGGTCTTTAACTTTCTCTAACTAGGATTGTGGACTGTAATGTTAGATAGGGTCCCAAACACTTAATCCTATTAGACTCCGCAGCCCAGACAATCATAGCTTATACCCCAGGGACATATTGATTTTGATTTGGTTGACAGATAAGACTAGCCAAGCTACTGTAGGCTATGCTTTATTAAGTGTTTACAAATTAAATATCTTAAGGTCTGTAACAAGCACAACTCTGCCGCACAGCCAACTGCAGATATGCAATTACCTGTGCAGATGGACAAAAGATGACTCTCCATCAATCACGGAGAGCACATCTTACAGTATCAGTAGCAGTGAGTGCATCCAGTCAAGAGGCTCCAGCCTGTTTCTCACCCAAGAAGATACAAGATGCTTTTATCTTCATTTCAGTACAGCCTCTTGAGAAGCTAAAGTTTTCTTGCAAGACTCTTGTTTGTGGTAAAGTGTCTTAGGAATGTCTTTGTCAGGAGGAACTCATCAGGGTGTATTTCAGTATTGAGCCATGACAGAAATTGTGTCATATTTTTAAAAAGGCAACGCTCACCTCACTTCTTTTGCCCTCTCTATCTTAACTCACAAACTGAACATTTTTTCACTGCCCATAATTTCCATACTGCTGCCAAAGCCTTTATTTGTTCTGTCTAATTCAACCTACTTGGGTACTCTTGGAAGTTTCTACATGCACAGTGTAGACAGAGATAAACCATTATTTCATATGCAGATTGTCTGTGACTTTTGGAAAGACAATCCCA
This sequence comes from Tyto alba, assembly GCF_018691265.1. Classification (NCBI taxonomy): domain Eukaryota; kingdom Metazoa; phylum Chordata; class Aves; order Strigiformes; family Tytonidae; genus Tyto; species Tyto alba. The sequence continues at coordinate 8,506,791 of NW_024881281.1, forward strand.
TTCTCTGTTACAAAAAAAATTTAGATATTGTAGATGATTTAGAGAAAAAAATGCATACAATCAAATTCTTTCTTGCATGCAAACCATAAAATAACTTTTACACCTGGGAGAGCTGAATGAGTATATTTCTGATTCGGCACTATTTTACCCTTGACTTTGCACTGATGTCAATGACAGAAGGAGAAAAATAACTGCAGAGAATTGGATGCAAAGAATTCATAAATCTACTGAAAGGAAATATCTGAAAAAGAGAAATTGCCTTCCCAAACTATACAAGGCATGGCAGTATACAGAACTACTTGGGTCACCAGATAGGACGGTATTTCTGTACCCTGAATTACCCTTGTGATCTCAAGTGGAAACCATCTTATAGGCACTGAATGCACATTAAACACTTGAGCTTTTCGTCGTATAATTTGATAATCACACCAACTACACTATCAGGCAAAAGTCTCCCAAGTACTTTAAATATGTTAATGAACCAAGATTTTATCTATAGTCTTATACAGCTTGCACAAATCTATAAATAGGCTTATCTCAGGGTTATTGCTGTTATAAATTAATTATGGAAATGTCAACCAAATCAGGTACATGCCAAAGGAGTAATGGGGAGAGCAGTGATTTGCAACAGAAGATTCAGATACCGGGTGACCTGCATGAAGGGTTCACAGCCCCTGGCAGCAGTCCACAAGCTTCAGGGGAATTTAACCTTGAAGAATACACTTAAAATTGGTTTTCATATGAGTAACTGACAGTGGCTGAGGAAGTGGACTGAGTTTGGGAGGAGTTATTGCACTGTTTTCTTTTAGGATCTCATTCCTTGGGCCACAATTGTTTCTTTTTAGGCACTGGCTGCTGTGGAATAAGGGTTTGGGCGTTTTGATTTTGTATTTGTTTGAAGGTTTTCTCAGGGAGAAAATGTGAGGGAATGAAGATTAGGGGCCTTGATGTAAATTTCTTGCTTTTACTGAACTATGCCAAAGCCATGTCTAGGAATAAAATAGTTATTTAAAAGGAAAATCCCAATCAAATAAAAATTACTGTTTTCCCAATTAGATTTTAATTTCTATTTGATTTTAAGGATAACAACAGGAGTATGTAACTACTGAATATTATAAGAAATTTCACATGTTCATCTCTGCATTTATACTAAATCTAAGCCAAACAGCACTCTAGGAAGGCTGAGGGAACTATCAGAGCACAACAGCTACTTAGATCCTAAATGCTGTATCACTTCTACTATTTATTCTTTATACTGTGATTGGACCTCTGAACCTTGGCTTTGGATATGGACTCTTACTACATCAGTTGCTTCACAAACTGAACAAAAAGATCACACATGCCCCAAACACCTAGTATTGAAAAAGGAAACATTCTTTATCTTCCATAGTTAATGCCTATCGTTTTTATTAATCATAACAGTTTTAGAATTTCTTTTTCTATTTCCACTTTTCTTATTATGCTTATAATAGGTTGCTATCATTGTTGAGGAAATGATAAAGAAGAAAGTAGGACATCAGTGAATTAAATACCCCATTAGAGTGTGCCAGAAATGCTGAAGTTGAGGCATGTTAAAAATCTACCTATGTTGCCTCAGTTCAGAAAGCTCAATGCAAGCATCTGTTGATTATGTATAGCTTACTTAAAAAAAAAAAAAAGAAAAAAAAGAAAAAAGAAACCCACATTTTTACAGTGATTACCATTGGCAGTGTTTGAGTCTCTAGTCCTGTTCTGCTATAGCCAATCTAAAGTTATTACAGAACTCATCCCAAAGAGCTTGCAAAAACCAGAATCTCCTTCACTAGGAATATTAGTCATTATTCTGGGTAACAGAATTCTGTCTCCCAGCTAGGATCCACTTTTGTGTGACTGAAACATAAATAAATTTGTGAAAGAGGCTGCTTCTAGAATATCAGATAATCTCAGGATACATGTAGATGCTTTATTTTTCTGGCTACATCAATATAAATAGATTAAACAAAATGCTTTCTATTGCTAGCTGGGACATGGTGCTCTAGCTGGTCAAATATAGATCTGATTGTAAAGATCCAGGGGCCTCCTGATCTGCAGGCTACATTATTACAGTTCACTACTCCTAAACATGAGCTAGAGAGTGGCCAATGCAATGATAACCAGATCGACCATTTATCAGGCCGGTTCTTGTCTCATAATTGCAGCCCACCTCAAACACCAAGAATCAATCAAAGTCTCAGACTGCGAGTCTCAAGATGCTCTACAGAAATGATCAAATTCCTAAAGGATATGCTGCTCTCAGCCGGAGGAAAACACTGCCAAGCAGACAGAGTCTCCAACAGTATTAGTATGAAGTAAGAAAGTGTCTGCGAGGAGTGAGATTCTCTATGTAACACCCTTAGTGCCACAATTCACAAGTGGGAAGACAAAATGTCCAAAGACCTGATTATCTCAAAGCAAAATTTCATTGAATATCTTCCTCTTAACTCTAATGAAGTCATGGATGGTAAGACATGAAAGAAGAAAGCTGAATGAAATAAGGACTGTTCCACAGGCCACGAGGCAGAAAGGAATAAAGACATCAACATGCCATTTATGGCCTATTTCTATTTGGATGGATTTCTCCTCGGTACCACAGGAGCAGCATATCACCTGCGCACTATTTAAATACAGATTCAACCTCTGAACTATGGTGGAAACAACATTTAAGTGGTGCTTAGATTCTTTGCTGGCTGTCTGCACTGAAGAGCTTCAACCACACCACACGCTTGCTCTTACACGACAAAAGCGCCATCCTTTGGTTTAAATACTAGAACTGTGGAAGCCACACAAGAGTGGTGAACATTTTGTGAAATTCTGCATCGCAGCATCTGCTACTGGTCATTTTCATTAAAAATGAGAAGTTATATCACAGACATTAAAATCATATCTACTAACTGTGTAATACTCTGATTAGATAAGGTACTCAAATTCTCAGTGGAAAAGTTACAGCATGAGACAATTTTCAACAGATGAAGTTTGGTTTTGAAGATTTTGATAAAATGCTAAATATTTTCTGAAAAGTAACTATGATTTAGAAATACACCTCCGCAGTCTACTGCAATAGGGTGTTGCATACCATCACCCCAATCAAACCTTCAAATGAAATCTGTATAAAGCTTGTGCAGGTCCTCCAACAACAGCGTGGGATGCACAAAACAAAGCAAGTAACCTCTGGTTCCCTTGTCCTGACTTGTGTTTTACACAACTTTTCACTCAGCCTCTACACTCTTTTTCCTTGGTGCCTACAAACGTTTAAATAAAACTCAAAAATATTTGTGTGCCTCACAAGAGACATTACCACCATCACCTGTGCCGCTCTCAAATCGCATTATAATTTCTAGCAGTGTCACAGTAGTTTGGCTGCTGGCATGGAAGGCAGTATTAGACCGTCCTGTGATCACTTTCCATAGCCTCCTGCCATAGATATGCGATGCAGGTTCCAACTTGTTGCTGTCCTGGCAGCTGTGTGGTTGTACTCTTATGGAAAGCATTTAGAGAATAACTGGTGATGCAGGATTCAAGGAGCCTGGAAATATAGATTAAAATATCACCTCATACTCATGATCTCCCCATTTACTGCTCCTAAAATTTTAACTAGGTTGAACTGGGCAGACATACCCGTGGAGAGACTGTGTGGAGATTGATCATACTCCATTCTCAACGACCTGGTCAAAACTACTGCTCATAAACAGAGCAGGGATTTGCTAACTATGCAGCTTCAGGGCCAAGCCGTTATGGCTTATTCAAAACAGGCTAACAAGTACTCTGGTTACATCCTGGAATTCATAAAACTTTTGAAAGTGTTATATTGGTCTTGTAAAAGTGGAATGTGTGTGTAGTATATTCTAAAGACGTCTAAATGTTAAGTATTTCACATAAGGCTGTGGAAAAAGTTTGTCTTCCCCCCTCTGTTTTGGCATTAAATGCTATTCACGGATAATGAAAAGCAGAGAAGTACAGGCCTGCATACCTAGGCCGTCAAACTACATTAAAACAAAAGATCAGCCTGAGGTTGGGAAGAGTGATCTTAATTACAACAGATCCCAGGGACAGCACAAATCTCATACCCAGCAGAGAGTGGTAGAAACTATGGAGTCTGATTCATGACATCCAGGTGCTTCTAGGTCCTGATCCAAAACCACTGAAAATCTTCGAATGATTTCACTGGGCTTTGGATCAGATTTTTAGCATGCACAACTATGCTTATGCTGTTTGGGGACATGATGAATGATTAATATTGCTACTGACCTGGCTGATGTAGTGGAAGGAATGATCCAATATCTTCTTGAAACTGGGGCTTGAGCAGTGGTTAAAGACTTCTGAAATGTAAAGGAGGAGTTCTCTTTTCCATATCTTAAGGTAAGGGAGGATCACACTGACACTTATCCAAGCTAGGAAAGGATTGAATCCCCTTTGTTCTTTTCAGAAAACTATAGGTGAAATGTATTTCCCTCATGGCTCTAGACTAGTGAGAAGAATGGAATGAATAAACATGAAATGTGGAAAAATGGGAGAGTCCATGCTGTTGCAACACGGTATATGAGGTAACTTAAAACTGATACTTTCCATTAAAAAATACTTTTACTATCTCTGAGAAAATACAGTTCAGTGTCATTTAGACCTTACCAGCAGCTCTAAAGGAATGTAGAATTATCTGCCTTGAAATGAAATAAAGGCTGTCCTGAGCCAGAAAAAGAGAATCCAAGGATGAAGAGAGGAAGTCCAGCCAATCTGTCATCAAGCCTAACCCTGAGGATGCACTCTGTCTCTAGACACATGCACATGTCCTGCAAATGGAGAAGATCCAGCTCAAACTCAACAGGTTCATAAGCACATTTTATTCCTTTTATTCCCCCCAAAGCCACAGACAGTGCTGTGCTGCAACTGGCCAACCATGTTCTAATTAAGCAATAGTAGTTTCATCAGACTATTTCCTGGGGATTAATGACCAACAGAGAAGCAGTTGATGATCTGAGGCCCATTAATGCCAGTTAGCCATTAATCCCCAGCTACACCCTGCATCTAAGTCATTACAGATATTATTAGATTGGGGTACAGACTTCTTGTGTGGATACATATTATTGGCTTGAGTGCTCGACATTGATGTTCCAAGGTTTTGTTATTGCTTATAAGTTGAGGCAGAGATAGGAGGAAGTAACATTTCTGATTATGAAAGTTTAAGCCTCAGAACATCAAACTTCCTCTGTAAATTCAGATAAGCTCCCTAATCTGTCTGCAACTAAATCACATCACCTTGGAAGGAAAAAAAAGATCACCTATTTATAAGATATGCAAATAAATCATCAGAAATGTAAGCCTCCACTTGTCAGAGTATCACACTGCTTACCAACCTCACACTTTGCTCCAGAAATTATTAAAAATAAAAAAAAATAAAGACAAAAAAGATGAGGACAAGGAATGGCTAAAGTATGGTAACACAGAGAAAGGTGCATCACACCTTCTGAGATTTGCTACCGTACCACAGAAATCTGACAGCTGAGACCATTCTCTCACAATACTGGTGGGGCAAAATCAGCCTGGAAAGCACATGAAAGAGCAGTGGATTCAGGGATCTTCCAGGAAGCAGTGCTGATAACCCACCACATGGCAGTTTCCCTTTGGATGAAGCACACATGGAATACCCCAGCTTGAGCCTTATGACTGCTTTGCTACTGAAAATCTCCTCTATTGAATTAGGAGTTAATTAGGGCCAGGCCGTTTATGCTCACTATAGGTTTCGCGGCACCTTCCACAAGAACATCAAGGGTAGTGGCAAATTCCAGCTAATCGGTCTGCCTGTATAAAGTTGTAATTATTATTAGTTCTGCTGTTATTACTTCTAATGTATAACAGACACAGCCCCTCCACACTCTGAACCCTTTCCTTGTCTCACTGTTGCCTATTATTATCCTCTGCATATGACACGTGGCCCATTGGAGGAGTCTGTCACTCCTTTTTCACTCACTTGCTTTTCCCTGTCACTGAAGAATATATTCTTTCCTGTTAAAATCCTAACAAGAATCCAGGTTACACATTTTCTAGGCAATCCTGGCAGCTAAGTGGACCAGACATAGCTGGAAGAGAAGGAAGAACTAGCAGCCATTTTATGTCTTCGAGCACGTGTAATAAAAATACCTATTAACTCCAGCACATAGGTTGTGATTTACTTTAATTACAATATTGGAAAGAGAAACACATGAAAGAGCAGTGTCACAGAGGAGATCACGCTACCAGTGCACCAAGGAGTGCTATATACTATTGATTAATACACTACTTCAGATAGATGTACTGTTCTGATCCATTTGGCCAAATCAGTGCAAGAGCAGGTAGTAAGTTGCACAGGTATAAATTGCCCACAGCACTCAGGTATGCAGACGTATTCACCTCATAAAATAATATTCACAACAGTAAAAAAAAAAAATCCAACTAGTGTCTAAAAATCCCAAGACATGATACTACTTGGGGAAAAAAAAAGGGGGGGGGGGGGGCGGAAATCCCTCTAAGGCTTGATACCTTGACAACCAACAGGTAATATTTTGCTTTTATTGTCTACAAAGTAATGAGAAAGAGAGAAGAGCTGTGAGAGCGGGTGTCTCAGTCAGTCGCTTTACAATAGGAGTAAGACATTGCAGAGTGCAGTATGACTTACATCTCCCCATTTAAGATCTCCCAGCACTTGCTAATTACAATGGCAGCACACATGCCAACCACTGCCGATTCTTCCACCGGACAAGGTCAAGTCACACAGTGAGCTGGTTACACTACACAGCACATCCCACAGCACTGAAACCCAGTGCTTCAGAGGAGAGAAAAATCACACACACAACTCCTCATAGTGGACCAGCTGCAGAGTTCTTATGGGAATTTCCTCCTGGACACTCTCAGAAACAGTTTATTCCCAGTTTGTTATTAATCTTCCATCCATCATCTCCGGAAGAGATGGGGTGGTACTGTGCTCCCTGGAGAAAAATAATCAGCTTCTCCAAATGCAACTGGCAGGTGACTTAGCTGTCCCACTATGTCCCGTTTTAATTCATCTGGCAGCTTGCTCCTGCGAGATGATTTGGTGGATGTGAACATCTCTAGCACTTTGAAGAGTTAGGCCCAATGGGGCTCATAATAGAGCATTCCTTCTACAAAATCAGATGCCAAGAGATTTAGGGTTTTTTTAAACCTCTGGCCTTAGCACCTGTATCTTAGCACCTCAGGTATAAACTAGAGACTGCTTCCCCTCTGCTGGTACCTGTGACACACAAGAAATATGGGTGTCAGGATGACTCCAGCTATTTCACTCCACAGTCCATCTTGGACCTCCGCCCCCCAGGTTGGAGTTACTACATTTTGCGTGACTCAAATAATCTGCTCTTCAGAGCACTACGAGAGCTCCTGGGGCCACAATCCAAGGGTTGGTTACATGCTCAGAAGTAGCAAAGTGGGGTTTTTCCTACTTTATTCCCATAGATGCTACCAGAGAAAGAAGCTTTCAGGCAGGAGAGACTGAAAGATAGAGACAGAAAGGACAAGAGTAAAACGACATTTTAAACCACTTTCAGTAATTCTGATGTAGGCTTTTCTGTACATACCTCAAGCTTATTTCACCTAGACTTCCTTCAGCTCATCAGCATAAAAGAACTCCTAAGTGCTAGGTCTGACATAGTTCGTTATTAATAGCATCTAATCCCAATGCATCTCATACACAAAAGCAAGCTTTTTGCTTCTGACTACTTTTTAGATTAATCTAACTGAATATGATGGCTAGTCAGTCACCTGGAGCATCACGTTTTTTTGAAAAATAAAGAATTTCTATGAGTTTTTTGCTCTCGTTGTACTGCACAGGACAGAAGAAATCCTGGGACAGCTTTCTACTCCCCATCCCCTTTCATGGAAGAAGCAGAAAGAGGGCTAATCATCGATGAATGAAAGAGCCGCCTTCTCCGTGTCAAGCAGGGGGCCGCAGGGCAGAGGCTCTCAGGGGACGCACCATGAAGTTGAGGATGTGGGTGCCCAGCTGTACCGCAGCGTGTCACGGGGAGGCGGGGGGGGACGGGCCTGTGCCTGGGTGCATCGAAGAAGGCAGCGAGAGGGAGGGACGGCCTGCACCTCCCGGGGCAGGGGCTGAGCGCGACGGGAACGTCGCAGTGCGCAGCCGTGGGGCAGCTCCTGCACGTCAGTCCCCCCGCAGGTGTCGCTGGCCCAGCCCCGCGGCGCAGAGGGCACCCAACACTACTGCGGGAAAGGGTTTGATTTCCAGGGGTGACGCACACTGGAGAAACAGCCTCTTTGGAAGAATGTCGTTAGCAGATGACTGGCCTCACCTCTGCCCTTTGCAGGAGATAAAGAAATTATCCCCAGGAGCATCTCCGGGAAGCGGAGCCTGGTGGCACATTCCGCATCATGCGTATCTTGTTTATTCTAAGTGGAGCTACAAATCTGTCGAGTGAGCATTTTGTTTTGATTAAAAATTAATAGCTGCTTTTGACCCAGGTGGATTAATTTCACTTTCACCGAGTATCAAGTTAATTGACACAAACTACTGTCAGGTGAAAGAACCAATTAACAAACTGTGAGGAGGACTCATCTCCCACTCCCTCCTCCTCTCCCCCAAATGGTGTTTTGACTGAAGGGTTTTTTTCCCCCTTTTAATAGAAAAAAATCATCTCAGCAGAATGAGCTTACGTACTTAACAAACAGAGGAATAAACGAAAGCAGAGGGTGGGGGTACTGAAGAGGAGGGGAGTTTATTTCCTAGATGCCCAGAGTTTGCTGGCAAGGTGCTGCAGAGGAGAGCTGGGGAAGGAGCCCTGCTCCTGCCTCTGGGCTTGCAGAGGGTTGTTCTCACCAATTAACTGCCACTTCCAAGATTATCAGTCATCAGGGTTTGGAGCTTGGTTGTGGTTTATTGCAGTTTGGCAAAGGTCTTTGATAAGGTCCCCAGAACACGACAGTGAGGTCATTCGAATAAAGAGCGGGCAGAATCCATCCAGAGTGCGTAACAATGCAGCGTACAATACAGCAGCGAGAGCCACAAAAATATCTCCTATTCTCAATTTTTATATTTAAATTGGAAGTTCTCTATAGTAATGCATTATGAATAGGAGTGTGTGTTAGCCTAGGAAAATCAAAGTAGTTCTTTATTTAATGCTTGTTAACTGTAAGCCAGCCCATCTTTCACTGGTTGAGCTTTATGGATTGCTTTTCAGAGCCTGGAACAGCGAACAGCAGGCTGGCAGAAAGGGCTGGCAGAAAGGGCTAGCATTTGGCCAGTATTTCAAGCAGCTACGCATGACCCGCATCAGAGAAATGGAAGCATCCTTTCCAGTTTACATTTTGTAAGCACAGCTATTAGGAACTCGGGGGTACGTTTTCTATAAGAAAAATGACTTATGTTTGCTAGTATAACTTTCAAACTGTCTTGTGCTAGAGATGGTAAATCCCTGCAGAAAGGAGGAGGCATAAAAAGTGAGTTAGGTATGCAACTCCTATTAAAATCAAAATAAGTTGTCTGCCTGATTTGCTTATGTCCTTCTGAAAATCCCTTAAGAAGCCTAGTTACAACTCCAGGCATCCAAACGCTATCTATGGATCTCGTCCTTAGGAATTCATGTGATTTGGACATCTACACATCCTATGTCTATTTAGAAAATTAAATATTGTCTCCCATATTGTCTGTCAGGGCTTGAAACTCTATTCCAAGGTGCTAATACTGTGGCTTAAGTTTTATTATAGAGGTTGCTTAACTAGGCAAATATTTTCATATATATATATATATAAATATATATACATAAAAAATACATTTTTTTTTTCCAGAAGTCATACGTATAGCACTTCATTTATCCTCCTGAGACTGTTTGTTCAAATATTCTTTTTCATCCTTAGACACTATTCTACCCCAGGGACCAGCTCCAAGCTTTCCCCATTATTAATTTTTTTATTTAAAGAAACAGTTATAAGATCCTTTGGGGGAAGGGAGGGGCAAGGACAGAGGGAGAAAAAAGAGAAAAGGAGAAAAGGAGACAGAGAAAGATTTTTTCCAGACAGCAGAAGACAGTTGGCCTACTGCACTGGGACCTTGTCTACCTTCTTGCACATTTGAAAACCTTTCCCAAATGTTCTGTTATCCCCACCTGATAATGATGGGTACTCTTGCAGAAGGGAGAAGCTCATATTCAGTCTCTGCACTGGGAAAAAGCAATGCCATACACTGTAGGGGAATACCCCCGCTAATGACTGTGAGCTGCTCAGATATGCAGATGTATAATATATATATATACATATATATATGAATATAATGATGAGAGCTAAGTAAACATCTAAATAAAGGTGTGAAATACTTAATACAGAGAAAGAAAGGCTTTGCAATAAGCTAAAATGGGAGCGTGCAAAGGTTCCCCTCCCCAGAGGAGGGCTGGCTGCCCCGAGCTTTTATGCAGCACCGTCAATTCATTAGCAGAGCCGTGCCTGAAAACCCTGTCACTGCACGACGTGTGTCCACTCATGCTGGTGAAGGACTACAAACATACCTGGCTGCCTCTGACATACAGCAAACCAAGAGAAAATGAAAGGAGGAAATTGCAATTCAATTCAGTGCATATGGAGAATAAAGAGACATTGTTTCATATGCACTGGCTTATCCTTCCCTTTGGTTTATGTTAAAAAATATACAGTATTAGCCGCCCTTTCCTCTTGGGAAATGAGCAGCATAGGTAATGGAAACCAATAAAGAACTGTCATGTGTGTTACTGCAATCTGTCTACATTTAGGTGATTCCTGTTATGTCCTATATCTGACCAAGGGGGAAAAGCAATTGTTCAGATGAAACCAGGTGACAGATCCTCCCAATCATTTTTTTTCCTTCATGTCTTCACAATCGGAGCACTGATCTGAAAAACCACAAAGATATCTTAGCATTAAGCATTTCAGCACTCCCAAGAAATGCTTAAGCTAAAGAAGCAAACTCATAAAAGATCCCCACATTTCTTAGAGGACACCAGAGGAGATTTGGCTAGCTACTGAATATTAAAAGATACACACAAAAACGCCTGCACATGAATTTGCCATAGCATAATCCTTCTTAGGACAGACTGCAGTGGTTACTCTCCAATCACCTCCTTTCCATTGACTTTTAGACTACAAGTGATTCACGTTAAAATTTGTAAGATGAGGTAAGATGTTGGATTTGCTAGGAGCAAGATCAGGAGAGATTCAGTCTGCCAGGGAGAAGTGCAATTCATGAGATGGATTGCAGGTTTTCACTTTTCCTGCCCACCACAGATTCTTCCCTGTTAACTGTCATGACACCTGAGCAAGGGCACCGAGATAATTTTTTATCCCAGATATAAAATTGGGGTGAGAACAAACATGTCCAGGTTTTCAATTGGGTTTAGCTACAAAGTCTGGCAGTATGACCTGAACTATGATTGTCTGAGGGACACAAATGATACAGCTCTGACAATTCATGTTTCAGGAGCTCCTCCACTGACTGCAAATTAAAGGAAAGGGTCAGCTTCATTTAGTACTAACTTCTGTCTTCATTTCATGCTCAGAGGATAGCACTCAGGCTAGAGCCTTAGCTGATGCAAATCAAGAAAGCTCAGTAGTAATCAGTGTTAGACTGATTTATAACAACTGAAAATCTAGCCCCTTACAAGGTCAATATTAGCAAAAGAAAGGATGGAATGTGATGGTTCTTCCTGTGGATTTTATACGTAAAGGCACTCTAGTGTGGGAAGGAATATCTTACATGGGAGTCTTTCATTACACTTTTGTGGATATTTCTGTTGTCCAAAGGCAGGGGTGGGGGAAATTACACACACAAGAATATGAATCTTTGTATCTAATTAAAGAGCTCTTCAAAATGTGCTTTTTCTTGAATGCTGTTTTTCCTACTTCTCTGTTTCATTGTTCTTCATGTCCTTAGAAATTTATCCAAGTCCTGTAGGCAGCAATCAGTTAAATAAACTTACGGTGGCTTATTGTTTAGCATGTTACTATGGTCTTTTTTCTTTCAGATCTCTTACAAATGTGAATTGGTATTTCTGTACTTGTGAAAATGTGCTTAGTAGTTTTATTATACAGAGATTTCTGTATGAAGGTGAAATAAAGTATCTGTCACTACAACTGGTTCTCAATTGGTACTGAATTTAATTATTTCCCCCACCCCCCCTCCATTATTCACCACATTTACTGAAATCTAGAAAGCTGCAGTAGTTGGCCATTATCTAAAAGAGAAAAATGGCTTTAACAGTATCTATGGATAAGCATGAATGCTTCCTACTAAAAGAATCTATTCCTAACTAGTTCTTGATATTTCAGTTAAATGAAATCACTTATCTGATTAGCTGTGGCCTGGAATCTTTTTCTGCTGGTAAGTCCTGAGTAAGCAGTGGCATAAAAAGGCACTGAAGTTCTTAAATGAGAATCTCTAGGAAGCCTCATTTTGTTGATTTACTTTACTTAGATGGAAGACGTGAAACTACCTGATGTGACACAGAGAAAAAAAACAGTGATCACCCAGAACTTACCTGACCAGTTATGCTATTGCAATGGCCAGATTCCAATCTAGAAGGTACAGACAATATTCCTTCTACTGTATCCATTTGATACAGTGATCTCTGCTTAGGTATTCAACAACACAGTTTAACAGAGATGTCCTTGTTAAATGAGTCCTCTTTCTTTGTTTTACATTACACTCAAATTCTTTAGATGACACTGAAGCAAAACCCCCACTTACTTTGATGTGCATTTTTCCTGGGTATGTAGCCTACAGTGTACAGGTAATAATAGATATTTGAGATTAAAAGAACATTTAAAACACAGGAATGACTGCACTTTGTATTATGCTTTTATGCTATATCCAAGATTTCCAAATTAAAAAACAAACAAAAAGCCCCAACAGCCACAACAGTTTTTGTTACTCCTTTTGTAGTTATTGTCAATGGCAAAAGAATGAGATCACACCTCTAAAATTGTTCTTTCTCACCTGGAAGCAGATCAGTATGTTTGCCATTTCAGAGATCCACTTCCTGTTAATAAAAAGGCAGTTTCTTCTGGTAACAAAGCCATGTACTTTTGGCAGTAAGCCAGGAAGCTTAAAGAGAAACCTTGAATTCTGAAAACATAATAGACAAGGGACTCGGCTTAAGAAAAGATTTCATCTATCAACTAACAAGAGGCTGGGGTCATGAAGTAGGGTATCCTTTATACTTGAGAGACCAAGCTAAAAGTCTTAAAAATGTACAAGAAAACCCTGGCTGGAATGCTCTCCGTATGTAATACAGGTTGTGGCTTCAAGAAGGCTTATCATTTCTCCTGACATTCTGACAGAAATGTGTAATATAGAAGTTTAGCAGTGTGGGCAGGTTAAATTATTCTAGGCAGGAGAAATCATTTCAATGTGAATCGAAGCGTTTACTCTTGTCCACTTCCAGCTCTAGCTTGTTATTCTCTCTGCTTCCCATAGCTTCATGTTTTTAACAGAAAAGCTTCATTTTAAAACCAGTGATATACAGGGGGTGCTTTGGTTCTAGGGTTTGGTGTTTACTCAGAAAACATCCTTAACACACTACTAAACTGTGACTTTGTTCTCGCTCATCTATTGAATTTTCTATGTATTGTCTATGTACTTTCCATGTATTTTTCTTTAATGTATTTACCTGGTATATCAAATACTGTGGTAAACAGATTATATATTGAGCAATATGTTTATGGGAAGTTTTGACTAAAACTTAGTGAATTTATATACAGAAAATGTTCTTATGAATAAGAATGAACTTCCAGAAAAATGTGCCATTTCCCTGTGAAAAAGAGCAGAGCAAAGATCATTTTCAACTTCAGATCTTTGTTTCCATTGGAAAAAAAATCATAAAAACTTTTCATGGAGTCAAGTAACACATTCTGCTTCTTCTACCTGTCCCAGAAATCCAAAGCATCAACTTTTCTGCTTTTCTAGAATGGTGCAATCCACCCTTCAGCATAGCCCAAATGACATACAATCATCAACCCTAAATCTAGAAAGGAAACCAGTCCATTTAAAGCCTATGTGTAAAGAAATACATAAAAAAATACTACTGGAAATGTGTCCCCTATAGCACTGTGGTCCATTCTGAGCTACTGTGAAGCACAAGTCCCTCTTGAAATGAATGGAGCTCCCAGATCTTAAACCAGCTGAGCGGTCCTTCTCATCCAATTCTTTTTCCTAAGCTTTTGTTGCTATGCCTGAGAGATATTTAAGCTTTTTTACCAGTTCTAAACATTTTCCCTAGCATCTGGAGGTAGAGTCACTCCTATTTCCAACTGATTTTTGAAATCAGGGTGCTTGGTGTCATTTAGCACTGTAAAATAAGTGGACACTAATTAATGGTAAATTACAATAAAATTTATACTGAATTACATACAGCATCTGCATTAGTAGCCAATGAGTTCATTCTGATTAATGTCATCACAGGAAGTAGCAGGGAGTTTGTAATGATTTCCTAAAGCAGCTAACTGAAAGCCCTTTAGTCAGGTTTCCCTTCAACAAAAACAAGCATTAAATTACTTAAAGACAATCATTAATTTAAATCAGTATTTTCCTACCATAGATATAAATCATTCACAGAAAAAAGAAGCTTAGAAAGCGTCACAGTTGTCCCACCATCTAAAAACCCAGAGATGCACAGTGTGAAAGTGGTCACCTCTCATTTTCATGCCCCAAGACTCCCAGAAAGTGCATGCTGGACCAGGATGTGACCAAGAATCGCAGATTCAGGCATCCCTCACACTAGATGAAATGTGAAACAAAGTTATGGATTTTAATGGAGCAAATCCTAAATGGCACTAATCTTACTGAGATCTGTCGGATTCATGTATATGACAAGGGACAACTCTGTCAGCTGAGCAGTCCTGAGAGATGCTTTACCCAGCAAACCTGACAGTTCCCATAGTGCATCCCAAAATCAACTTCAGAGAATACTTGTTGGGAATGACAGCAAGTGGCATCAGAGGATCCTAAAAATCTCTGGAACAATGGACCACTACTGGTCTTCAAAGTGTCCAGGGGAACACCATGCCCCTCACAAAATCTATCCAATTGGCACTCAAGGGCAGTGATGCTCCACAAACCATTCAAAGGCTGCTCCAACGTCTCCTGTTTCATAAGCAATGCACAAATCACCATTAGGAGTCACAAAACTAAGAAAAAAGCAAAATGAAACAACATTTTGAATGGAAGCCATGGGATCTGGGAGATCTGTGTTTCCTGGATCTGCTACTGACATGGATGATTTATTTAATTTCTCTGTATTTAACTTCCCCTCCAACTCACGCGGTATCAAAATATTTGGGAAACAAGGTCGGTTTCTTTCTCTCTGTCTGCACTGTGCATAGGTCAGTAAGAATCCAATGTGGAAAGGGTTTCTGAGAGCTGCTGTACAGAAACAATACAAAAATAATAAAACATCATTTGGATTTCAGGCTTCAGCTGCAGTAAGTCTCCTGTCTCAAACCTTATGTTTATACTGAAATGGAGCCCCAAACAAAGACTCTGTAATGAGTAAGTACAGAGCTGCTGTTATTCTTGGACTAGGAGAGAGAAACAAAAGTGCTGTAGCGATTATATGAAAGTCGTGATGGAGCCTCTCTTTCATTGCATTTTTGATGAAATATGACAAGTACAGACATCAATCTTCCAGCATGTTTGTATTTTCCTGTGAGTACAAGATACTATGGATTCCTACCACATTGAAAACAACAGCCTTGACTTAACATCCTTGCAATGTCCTCTAAAACTGATCTTATTCAGCCTGCAACCCGTCTGCTTTATCATGGTGCACTGGCACCATCAATCAAAGCGACCGTGGTAACATAACAAAGAGAAGTGGCTCCATTCAGGCAGGGACAGTAATACTTCCTACCTCTTCAGCTCCTTGAAGTGGAGGAACTGCAAGTGTTTTACAGAAAATTAGCCAAGCCTCTCAGTTCCTGTTAATAGGTAAACTCAAAAGCAGGATGGCCTCAACAGGGCCTAAGTCTGAGATGATGTAACACCCTTCATTCTGTGACAGACATCCTCGGTGGCTGCAGCCACAAGGTATTTTGTACCAGAGATCATTACAAAAGCAAGGAGGGCCACACACTCACGTGCTGCTGTACTGAGGCCATAGAAATGTCTGACAGAGAGAAACCGAGTCACTGAGAGCTTGAATGATTTGTGCATGCCAGCAACAAAGCAGGGCACAGGACAGAAGAGAGAAATGCATTAACTGGGGAGGCTGAATGGTTTTCAGTGCTCCCCTCCCCACTGCACTCATCGAAGGGATGCATGTCTCCCCAGACACAGCTGACGGGCTGACCCTGTCCTGTCCCAAATCCTATTACTTTGCTCTAAACTAGTAGAGATCTCTCCTCTCATCCCTGTAGTCATCAAGATTTCACAAAAGAAAACAGGTCAAAAAACTGTAAATGCATTAACAACAAGAATCCCCACCTTCGAAGTCCTGGTGGCACATAAAAATGCCAACAGAAACTAAATATTCCATATTTGACACATACAATCCGAAGTTAACTTCTCTATCCTCCTTCCCTGTGTCTGGCTGAGAATTAGTACCCAATGGGCAACTCAGAGCCAATAAAGCAGACATCTATCAACCCCCTAAACCAAACAGTACCACCAGTGTGTTGACAGAAATTAACAATTTGAAAACATCACTTGCCTTACCTGTTCCTAGAACAGCCCCTTTATCTGAGAGTATTATAGACTATCACTCATTCTTCAGTTTTGTCTAGGATCTGATAAATGTTTCTCTATAAATTCAACACTCAGTGCCCATTCACAGCCATGGGTTAACTGCTCAGTTTTCTCTGAAAGTAAGGAATTTGATATGACACATAAGTCACCATAAACTCTACAGGATTAAGTAAGTTATTGCATCTTACAGCACAACTGGTTTCTACAAATGATACCCTGGAAAATGACATTATCGCTCAGTGATTTGGTTCAATCTGATTGCAACAGTTAATGTAATAACGTAACTCAATTAGGATGCTTTTGTTATGAATGAACAACCTTGTTTAATATTGTCTGACTGTCCAGAGTCAGCTTAAATGTGATGTTGAGATGGCCTGCGAAGCCCAGAAATTCAGTGGTGCATTTTAAGAGGAGATACTGGCATGAATTAGGAAGCCCAGGCAATTTTTAAAGACACAAAGGTCATCTTGGTGCTTCCTGATAGATAAAAATTACACAGCAGGCATCTTTGTAATGCCTGGAAGTGAACCCAGACTTTCAGCAGCATTCAGAGAAAGGCTTGCAAGAATCAATGCACACAATTTGACTCTCATTTTCAAACCAAAGCATGTCAGGCTTACCTTAAGCCATTTCTTCCACATTTCTCAGCTCTTACCAGTAGCGCTCAGTGTGGACGCCAGCAGCTAGCTCATGGTGTGCATACACTGAGAGCCTGGGAGAACCCAGCCGGTGAAAAGTTAAACATGTTTTTGACCTTTTCCTATTTTCACGTGCTGTGTCCTTCAGGGGTGCTTTCACCACGTACATGGAGTTACCTACCAATACACCAGCTAAGGTAAGGCACTCCATTACTGTTAAGCATTTATAACATACTAATTGTTTGCCCGTCTGCTTTCCTTAAAACTACAACTCTTTGGCTCTCAAAACATCCCTATGTGAAGTAGATAACCTGAGGCCTTGCACTACAGCCTGGTGGCTTATTCTTCCAACAAATAAACTAAGGGGTCGCTTGTGGGTGACATAGCAGGGCGCAGGCAAAGGGGCTTTCAGACAAGGCGTTATCTTGTCTGTAGGTACCATGAGGGAGGAGGGAGAAAGAGGTTATGCAAAACCTGCACTGGATTAACAGAAAGATGAAAGGCCGGAAAGATCCTTACTCTGCTGGTACCTGTAGGCCCAACCTTAATTCAAACCACGTGTTATTCTCTTCACTTCTACCCTGTTTGGGGAATTTCTGGAATCCAAGATACACAGTAGCTGTATTTTACCACTTCCAAGTTCACAATACCCTTATTAGTGCTGAGCCAGATGGAGAGAAATATGCAGAAAACCAAAGCGGTACTTGCTGGAATCCTTCTCAATTCATTGGTGCGTGCATTTAATTTCCTGTCTCCTTGTTTTCAGCCTGTCCTTGGATATGTTTGTGAGAAACCTGAGATGGTTACATGTGTTGCGGCCCCCAAGACTCTTAAAAACATGAAATAATTACCATAACTTCAATATATAATTTTTTTTTTCTTCTCTTTCTAAAGAAACCTCCAAAGAAATGTCTCACCTTCTCAGTTGTCAAGCCTAAGACTTTTTTTCTTTTCAAGGAAATGTGAGAACTGACATTCAGGAATGGGGAGCATGCCTCATACATGATTATAAAATCTGATTTGTTATGAAAAACAGATGTTATTCAATAGCATAAAGTGTATATGAATAGTAAACTTGAACAACATATAGTAACGTATAGTCCTTAAAGAAACACTTCTTATAATCTAGGTATGCTTGGATATGGCCAGACTCGAAGATCCACAGACTGAATTTCTGTCTGTCTCCATACACACACACACACATCCCCCCCATATGTGCACACTCATTAATACCTACTTTCAAATACACATATAATGCATATATCTAATCAACATACACATATATATAAGTGTATGTATATATAAGTGTATAGATCACTAGAAATGTGCCAGCGTGTTTCAGTATGTAGATTTTCTTTCAGGATATTTAATCTTATTTTTGTGTGGAAGGTTTACAGACGCTTGTGCAAAAGAAGACATACCTTGTAGATTTCTTAGGAAGGCATTTCAGTTGACACACTTTAAATTAAGTTTAAAATCCACATTACCCAGGATAACTTTCTTCCAAAGTCTGGATTTCAGAGATAGGGAGAGCACATGTGCACACTACATTGTGTGCACACACAGACACACGCTTATTTCTTCACTGACTTGAAATTACAACTCTCAGAACATGTGAGATCTGAAAACCATACTGTGATTTTACTTCTGCATCAGTGGCAGAACATGAAATCTTGCCTGGTGTTCCCATGTACTCTAACAACCTTCACTGAACTACTTTGATAAAAGTTTTGCTACATATAACAAAAAAGGTGTAACACTAAAATAGGAACAAGTAAAACGATCTATCATTTGGAACATCTTTCTTATTGTGATCTAAGCTGCTGGGAAGGCTTTATGAATTTGCATGTTATCCTCAGAGATGTCTGAATCTGTCTCTTCTGTTTCTTGTATAGCACTGAGCACATCATCAGCTTTAATCTTTAATCTCTTCTTCCTCTCTCCTCCCCTACAGAGAATCAAACCCTACAAACTATACACAGATAAAACTCTTGGGCCTAGTAAAGTTTGGCTCTAAGTTTTTCAATAAAGATAGGAAGATTTATTTCCAGGAATGCGTTATACGAAAACAAAATATCAAGTCGTCTAAATCAGTACCTTGTCCCAAAACTCTGCCCTAGATGGAACAACAGAAAAAACAGAGTGCACCTCGGGTGGCATGACTGGACATGGAAGGATGGGCACTCAGGGATACTCTGAACCCAGACAATCTTCTGAGAAGCTTATGAGTTGATAAGCCCTATGACTTTTGTCACCTCACTGTGAATATAAATTAAATTAAACACTTCAAAAGACAAACCAAGAAAGCTAAACAAACGAAACCTAGTTTTTTTCACTCTTCCTCATCTCCTAATTCATAAAAAATAAGGACAAAAGAGAACAACTTCTAGGATTTCAAGCGCACACAACACCTACTTACCTTACAGAAATATTCCATATAATTATGTACCTTTTGCCTGAAAGTATTACAGATATTAGTGCTGCTGTGGGGAGGAGAGCTTGTGGGCAGCACGCACATGTATTGTAGATATTTATAAAGCCACTAGGAGGCTGCAATAAAATTATCTTGGGGTATATATTAAGCTTTTTCAAGAAACATTTAAAACCACTACTATATTCAATTTAATCTCTCCCCTAAGTTTCCTTAATACACATTTCTCTGCATAGCTATACCTCTAATTTTGAATGTCAATATATATAAACAGACAGGTTGCAAATAATGTACGTCTATATAAACAGATATAGTCAATGAAAATAATGAATATTATTTTCATCGTATGCATGTGTATACATAAAAACACATGCTGCACATGTATATATGCTATTGCTGATATTCTAAGATCCTATATGAGAACAGTAATTGCTTATACAAAAATAATAAAAATTTAAAATAGTGAATGCATGTAAGCACTACTACAGTTGTATATATGAATCTGCATGCTGCATATATGAATAAAGCATAGAGTGCAACACAAACATACAAATGTAACATCAACCCTTGGTTTATTTGCATATTACGTATCGGTTAGGCATCATGGTACATGCCTGTTACACAGACACACATTTAATACTCAGATATCATTCCACAATCCTGGATATTTTTGCTATTAATTTTAATTTTCATACAATGATTTTGTCTTTATCTACATAAGACAGCTTGGAAATGATACTTTTTAAAACCTGATGGTTGAGCAGCATTTTAAGATAGTGATGTGACAGTGTCTAAACTTTCAAAGCACTGAGTACCCTAGGAGGAGCGTTCAGGGGCATCTGTGCCAGCCTCCCCGTGTTTCAATTCTTGACTGTTTACTCAACTGCCAGAAGATGGTCTAAAGCCCTGGGGAGAGCAAAACCTGTTTGGGCCATTGACATTGAGTATCCTTGGTGCAGGAAGTCAGGACCTTAGAGGTATCCATCATTATGTGTGCCTGAAGGCAGGCTGGAGCCAAGGAACTTGCCCGAGAAGCTAGTAAAATTTTAATGCACTCTGTAGTGCGGTCATGTCATACTCAGTTATGGCAAATAATCCCAGATGCCTGCAGAGGTAAAATGGAGCTGTAATGTGCTTGCCTCCTAACCCGAGCTGACAGCAATGATGTACGACTACCATTAGCGGAAAATATCACTTCAACTAACCCATGATCCAGCTCCGCTAAGGGTCACATTATCCATGAGGAACAAATTACACTCCCAAAGTAAATACAAATTTTCTACACGAAATGGGTACAAAAAAAAGGAAAGGGGAGCTGGGCAGGGGAAGGGGGAGAGGGTAGAGGGAGCGAGGAGTGATACGTTACCTATGACAACATGCTGCCGAGTGACAAAGATGATAAAGGACAGGACAAATCACGGGCTGAAAGCGCCGTGGCACAGCCAGCCCGGAGAGCACGTACCCACGCCTGTAAACAACATGTTCGCTCCCCTTAGTGGCAAACGCATAATCTTTTACAACGAACATGCTTGGCTCCAATTTTATTACCGCTCTAGCTGTAGGGACCCTCTATGTGGCACATCAAATGAATAAAAAGGATCCTTATCTTTCCTCCTAATGGGCCTTAAACAGTAAGAAATACTTCATGATTGCCTGAGCGTTGCTAGCATATAAAGTCTTGGTGATCTTTCACCCTTGGAGCAAGTTTAAGGTGCTGCATTTTCCAGAGTTAAAAAGACAACACCTGTACAAATACCCAGTATAAACTGCACTGATGGGAAACATCCTGGCTTTGCAGACACAGTTTTAGGAATAATACTGAGAAACTATTTTTCTAATTCTGTCCTTAGCCAAAATAAATATATGCCAAACAGTAAGGTATCAGTATCCCATGACTTGAAGTTATTGCTTAAAACTGGGTTCTCAGCCACTGTTTCCCCACACAGCCTTGTTTGCTAAACATGTTGGTATCCACCATCCAAGGAGTTCTTTCAGGAATTCAGCTCTCTCTTTTCTCATAAATAATCCTTTTGCCCTTCCAGGAGCGTGGTGTGCCACTGCTCAGTGGAAGAGGGGCGGATGGGCCGGCCAGCCACTCAGCCTTTTACTACCAGCCGTAACCTGACACAAAACCCCAGGAGGTCCAGTCTGGGGAGAGAAGGCTCCCACCATGACCCCCTCCTGGAGCTCCCACATAAAAGTCCACCCCCGTATTGCGGTCAGTCCCCACTTCCTGAACCTCAGGACCTTGCAACCTCACGGCAGATCCCTTTCCAGTGGTGTCCCCCTGGCTGGGAGTGCTATGGAACATCTCACACAACCTAAGGCTACACACTGTATTTCTCAGGCTCTCTTACTAGACTGGAGATAACACACTTTATATTTTGAAGTTTTCCTCTAGAAATCACCCCAGTCTTCATATACCTGCACCCAGAGTAGAGAACAGGACGAGGAAATGATCTCTGATGACACAGCCTTCTTTCAATAGCTCAACAAATGCTGAGAGTTCCCTCTATGACCAAAATTTTTCAGACCACAAAAATTATCATTTATTATTTATCCTTCATCCTTCCGCAGTGCATAAGCACCAAACTGAAACCCTGGTTGAGTTTTTAGACATTAAGAAGAGTACAGACATTACTGTATTACTGTATGGCCACAGTGGTGGCCATATAAAAATTTAGCCGGCTCCCAGCTATCTATCTGCTACAGCCCTGGCACCATCCAGGTGGACATTCTTCCTTCAAGTACTACCCAAACTCTTCCTTTCCTCACGCCTCCCAGCAGTGAGGGAAAAAATATCCCCAGTGCAGTTGTGTTTTCAGGCATCCTACCAAAAAGCCCCAAACTGGTGCAACTGCCCATAGGAGTGAATTGCACCCATCTATAAATGCAGTCTTCTGTAATACGTAAGACGGCATCAAGCAATTTCATCACCATTTAATCCATTTATGATACAGCTTTTACTTCCAGCAACAGAACATAGAGAACAGAGCCCTGTGCAAAGCAGCTATTTACCTTGGACTTATGTTTTCTAGCACAGCTTATGGTGGGGTTGCTTTGGGATCTTTCTGTTTCCAAAGAAAGGACAATTTGCTGTGCCCTGAACACATTTTGGAGGAAAGGGAACAACAGAGCAGCACTGACACGTGGGCCAGCACAGCTGAAAGTGATGCTCTATTTATTTGGCAGAGACACAACTAAGCAGGACACTTCAGGTCTGGAGGCTAGGGAGGAAATGGCTTCTGAAGTTCATGACCAATGAATTTTACATTTGTTCAGTGGTACTGAAAGGCCTATCCCAGGATCCTCTTACAATAAATATATCAGAGCATTTATGATTACCTAAACCAATTGAGTTTGTAAAACTGGGCTAAAGATTGTGGGTTTTTTTAACATAGTAAGAAGCAGATCGGAAAGCAAACTATACACAAATTCACACACAGAAAAATATATAAACACTTTTATGTGTGGATACTTAACTACCAAACACTGAAACACAGCCTACATACTAAACTGAGTGACATACATCTGCCAAAATGCTACTCCAAAATCTCTCTCCAAAGGCCACACACAAATTAATTGTCCAAAAGCACTTCAGAAACATACACAGGTTGTGGGTGTAAATGCTTTTGTCTGTGCATAGATATACACAAATAACCATTCCTTTTATCTGAGCATACCAGAGCAATTTATTATATTTTCCATGCCAAAATTTTTAGTTCGTAGCTGCTCTATATGCAATCAAATATATTAGCATTATCATTAAAAACATTCTGATGCAAGAAGTACCGTTCTTCAGCTCTCATGGAGCTTTCAATGCCTTTTCAATGAAGTCTCACAAGCAACGCGCTCCCACCAGCACCGGCTTCTTACGTAAGCACAACGTCCACCCATCCGAATCCCCTCCCAAGCTGGGGTAAGCTCGTTATTCTTCCCCTCCGACCATTTGCCAACACCTTGCAAATTTAGCCAGAGGTGTGACCGACCTCCTTCCTCTCTTTGCATCCTACACACAGTCCACCCAAAGCAAAGCCCGTCTCAGCAGGAACAGGCGGCAGTGCTTGGGCTGCAGCCGTAACTAGCCAGATGCTGCTGAGCCCAGGAAAAACACATTTTGATGGGATTCAAGAGCCTCATCAAGAGAGAACTGATTTGGTATTACTAAGATATACACAGAATTAAGTCATCAGTCACAGTAATTTTTTTAAGTTGCACATCCTATCGAAGTTGGATAAAATTCAAGCAAGGAGCAGGCCTCTTCTCTTGAATCAGGCATAAGTAACAGCTCTGTGGACATTGAAAATAAGTCCTCCTTGATCAATGAAAGATTTTCCTATGAAGTGAAAAATCACTAAAGTGCCTCAGATCGAGCCTTAGTTTTAAAATCAGTCTAATTAAACAGAGTGATGAGAGGAAATGGTAGATATGGCAAATAAAAAAGGGCCTCACTTCTTACCTCATCTTTAGCACTTCTTTATCAAAGCTGTTTGCAGGTCTTTTGAAAACAGGACTTCCTTTTATTTCCTGAAGACAAACTATGTGTTTGCACTTATGTTTTTAATATTGTATTAATTACCATGGGTATAATTTTAAAGATTGTATCTAGATAACCAAAGATAATACAGTTGCACTTAAATTTGTCAGCTGTGCAATAGCTTGCCCTAATTTTAGATTATCAGCTCTGGAGACCTGCTCAAAGAGTAAGACTGACAGACTTTTTAATGGAGAAAATCTGAGTTCCCCTGGGATCCATACTTTTTTTCTGATTCAGTAAGAAATCCCAGTGGCATTGGCTGAAAGGATCCCAGGATGGAAAATGACATCTCTCTAATAATTAGTGCTTCACATTCTGATGCAAGTCCTCCAAATATACTCTCCCTATACAGACATACTTGCTACCTCTTCAGGTATTTTAGCAACAGGAGAGCGAAATGCCGACTTTGAATGCTCCAGTCCAGTACTGTGTGCCAAATTGGAATGAAGGTGTGTGACTCTATATAAATAGATAAATTATCCACCCGAAACATGTCATTTAAAATTGAGATGCTGACATAGCCTTAGCTACAGTACTGTTAAGTAGGGTCTGCATCATTTTTCAATTAAATATCCTTGTTTCTTCTTCCAGAGAAACCTCTGGAGAAATGTCTCATTTGAGGGCAGACATAGACAGAAAGTGACTCTGTCTGTCGGCTCCCAATTAAAGGCTAGGGAAGATGGATTGGAGGCACAGCCATCACCTAATAGAGATCAGATATCAACAATGATTTACGCAGCCAGATAGATACATATTCAAGTGGGGAAAAAAATAATACTAACAGCCTAGGAGACATTACTTTTCCTATTCTGTCACCACTCACTATTCATCTGCTCCTCAGCTTCCCAGGTCCTGCTCCCTCCTGTGTTCTCTTACTTCACTGTGGCCCATCTAGTCATGCTTGAACCAACTCGTCTTTCAGCCAGCTTAATCTGTCACACACCTTTCATCATACTGATCTGCCATTTTTTATTCAAAGGCACTGGTCTATTTTTCTGGATTCCAGGTCTTATTTATTCTAGTAGAAATATGTATCTGTCTTTCATTACTTCTACCTCTCACGTATCCCTTATTTCCCAGGCACACTGAAGGATCAGTGTGGGTTTGCCCTCAAAAATCCTAAATTAAGCAAATTTGTTTCCTTTCCGTTTTCTGAACAGCCAGTACAAAATTCATCTGCAGCAGTATACCATATATTCTGTATACATCAGGATATCAAAATCTGAAAGATATAGTCCTAAAGAAAAGTAGATCTCCTCTTCCCAGAAACACTTCAGGCAAAGATGTTTCTGGTGGGAGGAGGATAACTCCACAATCCTCAATACATTGACCTAGGACAGACCAAGAGAAATTTGACAATTCGCTATGAGAACAGCTCCTCAGCTGGAGGCTAATACCCTCAT
The DNA here is from genome assembly GCF_018691265.1 of Tyto alba. Classification (NCBI taxonomy): domain Eukaryota; kingdom Metazoa; phylum Chordata; class Aves; order Strigiformes; family Tytonidae; genus Tyto; species Tyto alba. The sequence goes on from NW_024881281.1 coordinate 8,532,538, forward strand.
CATGATATAAGACGTTTGGGTCAAGGATCTTAAAACTTCTAATCCAGCTGAGTACCCTGAGCTCCTATGGCTACTAATGAAAACTGAGGATTCCAAACACTATTAATGAAACCATCAACCTCTTGCACAGAGGTTTGGCACCTTCACTTCTCCCAATGCATTTTTCTCATAGGAATTTTTGGTCCTAAAAATGTTATTTTATTTAAAGTAGGAATTCAAAAATCTTCTGGGTCCTATTGAAAGAGATCTAAAAGATCCTGCCTGTCTGAAGAAAAGAAGTTTCTACTTGTCAGTTAAACAAAGGAATAACGCACAGCCTCCTTCATAGTGTGTACTTTACCTGTCATCCAACAGCCCATTATCATGTCACGGCAGAGTGCACTTTTCTACAGGTCACTTTGTTTAAAATGACATGGATAATGCACATGTCAGCGAGCTGACAGTCCCAACCGTCCTTCAGAGATAAAAACCGCAAGACGAGCGCCTGTTCTTATCTGGGGTACATGCCTTGGTCTATCATCTAAGTCAGGCAGAACATGATTTCTCCAGAGAGCACTTTTTTCATTTCCTGATTTTAAGAAAATCAAATAAGCACCATTTGTCTTCATCTGAATATGCTTGACCTGCTCAAATGATGATGTCTCGCATTTTATAACAGGCTACATATGCTGAATTCAAATTAACAGCAGAACAAGGCCTTTAGATCTTTGCCTAGGCTGCCAGCACAGGCTGAATAAATATGCCAGGGTTAGCTGTCGTCTTTTAGAATTGGGCCTGAGCTATAAAACTCAAAGCTGAAACTGGTTCTGGGATTTGAAAAGCACTAAATTATTAAGGATATTTGGATCTGCACTTAATCTCATTTCATTAGGGGGGAAGACAAAATATAGATCACAGAGATGAAAAACACATCTGGATTTTAAATCCTTCACGCAGAAGTACTGGGATATTCTGTGTGAGGTACAATCTTGAGTCTCTCTTGTGCTGTGGAAACTATCCCGAACCAGCACACCACCACCACCTCAAAGAGCTGCCTCTCTGCCTTTTTATATAGGAGTGCTGTAAGAAAAAAATACTGTGAAACTGGCAGAGGTTTAGCTCTGTAAATGCAGCAGTGGCAGGAAATTACACTTCTAGTTCTGGGTGCCATAAACATAGGAGCTGAAATTCAGTTTATCATCTTCCATTGCATAAGGAACATCCTGAAAATGAATAATCACTCCACAGGATGGAATGTAATGGTAATGCATTAAAAATTCATATCTAAAAGTGCAGGTTAATATTCGGTGCAAAAACTCAACAAAACCTCCCCTTTCTGTTGTCACACTGATTAACTCCAGTGATTAGTTCCCTTATGAAAGGGAAATCACTGCAGTTCAAAGTAAACAGTGGTTCTTTAACATAGTTAGCAAATTATTAAGAAACATGAGGAAAAAAAAATCTCTACTTGGGAAATTACTCAAAGAGCTGAAGGGCAAGCTTTGGCGGCTATATACAGAATGGTTTGAAAATTTCCTTTGCTTCCTGCTACACGACTCCTGTAGGAAACTGATTAAATTCATGAAAGGTGATTTCTATATTCATTGTTTCTGTGTCGATTTTACAACATATTTGTTCTTTTCTGTTGTATAAGCTGCATACCAGCACGGTCATCTTTCTTCTTGGCTTCACTTGTAGCTAGTTAACAGAACCACTCATGAAACTCTAAACAATTCAACGTCATTACATGAGCAATATTTTTTGACATGACTTTACCCTCCCCCAGCTTCCATCCCCCAATTTATCCAGTGAAAGAGGAGGCAAAAGTGATTATATTATCAAAACATCCCTTAAGGCTCAACATACAAATGAAAATCACAAAATCCAGCCTGGAAATAAAGAAATTACACCAGTTTTGCTGCAATGATTGTTTCATTTTTGACAAAGAAGGAAGGTAGATGTTAGTCTGATCACAACATAAAATAAGACATAAAAGCATGCATCAGTGTGAATACTTGTTCTTCATTAGTCTTCTAAATAATAAACAGCATTAGAGATCAGTGCCTGACTCTTTTTCAGCATGACATTCTTCCCTTTATCCACTTAGAAGCCCAAAGTTATTGAGATAATTATCAGCAAGTTGTGTCACTTGACTTAATGTACAGTTTCCAAATGTTGTTTCTAAATAAATAGATATATATATCAACCATAACACTTCAATTTGAGTTTGAAGACCCTTGCCTGCAGAGAAGGAAAACAGGCGATAACAGTGGTTAAATAACTGCTAAAAAGTGCAAATGTGAGGGTTACAAACATTCGGCTGCTGTTAGAACTTCCCAAGAGAAAATGTAGCCATAGAAAGGGTTGGTCATGAGACTGGTGTTCATAAAAAACCCACACAAACCGTGGCATCAATATGCTTGAAGATGAATTGTGTAGCCTCCAAAATATTCATTAGAATTCTCTTTCCTTGGAGGTCTATTCCAAATTAAATTAACAATGCATTTTCTTTGTATAGAGATGCTTTAGATCAATCCAAAAAGAAACTTCAAATAAGTAACAGAATAAGAGTAATAAGTGAATCCAACACATCCAACAAATTATTTTTGCTCCCATACTGATTTCTTTTCTTACCTTTTCTTCTTGATCACTGTCGCTGTCACACTGAAACACAAAAAGAAAAAAAGAACAGGTAAGAAAAGAAACAGCGAAAAAAAGGAAAGATTTCTATGACCAAGATGGCTGAAACACTCGTAAACCCTATGGCATCAAATCTGGTACCTCTAGGAAAAAGCTCAGTTACTGTATGGGAGGGAATTTTCCCCCACACTGCTGTTGAAGACAATACATTTGTAGGTTTGAATTATGAAAAAATTGCACTGAAAACAACAGAAGACATTTGCAACGCTCTCTGTTAGTTTAATTCACGTGCACAGGATCTGGTGCTGCATGAGCACATTTAGACTCTAAAACTGGATCAGGGAAGAAAAAAAACAGTATTAGAGGGCTGTTTTGTTTTCTTTCGATGGACAGTATTTCTCATACTGCCTGCCAAAGGCTTCAAAGGCTCCTCAGGAGAGTATGGAAGTGGCTTAGGTTTGCCTATCCCAGAAGAGAAGCATTTGCAAGGCTACCATTTTGCAGGACTACTTGGAGGGTTCACCCTATGTCTTCACTTACTGCTGCTGAACTAAAGAATTCAGAGATCACAGTGGAAACAAGAATATGCCAAATTAATTGATTCATTGAGGTTCTCTGTAATTCAAGAGTAGCCCAGATATCATAGGAAACACTTATGATATTTACAGTGAACAGTAACACTAGCAGGTCTTGATATTTATCAAGTGCCATTGCTCAATTTTTCAGTAACTTTTACTATTGTAGAAATACAGCAGGACTAAATGAATCAAGCTTCAGTGCAGATAAGCATCAGAAATCAAAGCACGTTTACATTTCCTAGAAGTACGAAAGCTGTGCTGGAAATAGGACTGTAAGGACCATGCAACTCACTTGCACTTAGCTTCTTCTCTCAAGACACGGATTTGATTCATCCCACCTAATTCTGAGCAGCTATGGAGTGGTCACACTTGGCTACCTCTACAGCAGAAAAATGAGGAAAACACCTCCTCCTGTGTTTTGTTTTTTTCTTTTAAGACTACAATTTTAGATTCTAGAGGAGTGAATTTTCTGTATCATTCAAGGATGAATTCCTAGCTCTGCAGATCTGATGGCAGATGTTTTGAAGTAAAACATAAGACCACCAAACAGGAGAACCAGGCCTCCCGAAATCAAGGACTAGCTGATCGTGTTACGTTGTTACAGCAGTCAGTTAAGCCCTTTATGCGTTTGTATCCTGTCTAATGTGTCTATGAGTATTTTCAAACAAATTTCTTGGAAATGAGGTATACTTTGTGAATTCAAAAGGTTAACTATACAGTGGGATGCGAATAGACATAGCCAAATACACCCACAAATGTATGTATTTGATTTGCACAAATCAAGTAATCCTCTGCGTGTTCTTTAACTATAACTTTCCTGTTTCACTGGCTTTTTCCTCATTGCTACAGGGGGTGAAAAGGGGCCTTCCCCACACTAGTCATCTACATACTAAGAAAGTAAAGCTAAGAACTATTTCTAGGTATTTTTCAAATAATTTTAAATGAAGCAAAGGTTAGATAAAATTAGAATCTGCTTTCAGATAATTCCAAATTGAAATGGAAGTGAAATTTATTTAATAACCGAAATTATTTATATAGCACTAGTTGCACCTAAATATTCTGGTAACAAACAAATGAGAGGGAACATGAAGATATGAGACAATTTTAGCTTGAATTTTGAAACCCTCATGCAATGATCAAGTTAATGAAGAGAACGTACTTAACTCACAAAAGGAAAACTGCAGGTTTCTAGAACAGTATGGTATTTATATAAAGTACTCATACCCTTACCCTGTAAATAGTATGCATTTTGACTTCGATGTGACTACATGTATGAGATTTTGGTATGGGAGTAAGCATAGGCAAGTATGTTTGCAAAGCAAGGCCCTACATTTACAAAAAAGCAAACATGCACATGGATTTTCATCCATGGAAATCACAGCATGTCACAAAGATTTCCCATTTGCTATCTCTATTTTACAGTTGTTGGAAAAATTCAGCTTTTGGGCTACAGCACATTGTTCCACTGCTTGGTTACAGCCAGGAGGGCCCAGAATTGTGTTCTCCATATGGTAGGATGCATTATAATGTATGACACATCTTACATGTTCCAGAACAGGGAGCTCGGAACCAATTGCTCCATTTGTTTGTGTCCCCTGCCCATCCTCCAGACGAACTCCAGTACAAGCCCTGATTGTAATACCTCGATCCAAAAGGAGAAAGGAAGGGGCTAAAAAATGGGTATATAAGCAGGCAAGAATGATTCCCTTTTAGCAGCAGGGTTCAGAGGGTTTTAACATGCCATCCGCTCCCACTGCGGGCAGGTGCACATGTCCTGTGACCCCGCTGTGGTCACAGCGCTCTGCAGCCTCTCCTTCCCTCACCATTTTTGTCTGGTTGAAGGAATCTCTTCTCTGCTGTGGATTAAGTTTTTCCTGACTCATAAGCTTGGAAAGAGCTCAGGGTTTTGTGTTTTCTGCAGTGTGGAGGTACTTGGGGAGAAGAGTACTTGCCAGCAGTGACATCTGAATTTGCCAGCAAAACAGTTACCCGCATCCTAGTAAATCTGCAGAGAAAGCGCACAGAGCAATGTCGGTGGGAAGTTTTTTCCATCAAAGTGTTAAGCCTCCTGCTTTCCGACAGTCCAGTTCTAATTTCAAGGTCCGCTTAATTCCACATCAAATAATTACTGCTATACCCAGAAGCACCTTGTCTCCAGAGTTAAGCATATGGCGAAGGACTGAGACCTACTGGTGTCCATTATGGAAGCAGCACGGATGCCAAGCCGATTAAAAATGCTCAGGCTCCCTTCACAACATGCCCAATGACTGACAGCTTCGTGATTTGGCCAGTCACTGTGGCTGCCAAAAAAGCCTCTGCTGCACAGAGGCCCACATGGCACTCTGAGAAAACAGTTCCATTCCTGGTATTAAATTCCCATACTGACCCGAGGACTTTGCTGTGAGCTCAGCAGGAGCGCACCATCCAATTTACAGCTCCATCCTCCAGAGCCCTCAGTGCCAGCCTCTGGCAGAGACGAATGATGGTCAAACCCCTCCAGCTCATAAATTATGCAAAGGCAATAAATGCACTCAGCAAACAGCTCCTAACGTTTGCCTAGTCTGGCTCCAGATACACTTTGTAAAATGCCAGGAGTCCTGCACACACAAGGCATCTATTTCACTCATAAAGAGGTTTTGTTGGTGGGGCGCGAGGGAAGGAGACTCACTGTCCAGCAGTGCTGTCCTGTTCCAATAGCAAAACTGTATGGACAAGCTGTATGAAAGAAAAAAGGAAGGGACAGGAGGAAGGGGCTTTATGCACTGCATTGGGCTTATATTTACATGCAGTGTATATATATGTGTGTGTATGTGTGCTGAATCTTCCCTGAGGACTAAACACATGGATTTCCTCTGGTTCATGGACAGAATCAGGCAATTTATGTTCAGGGGTAACTCCAGAAAGACTTGCAGAAGAAAGACAAAGTTCACTACTCAGGCTGGAAACTGAATTGGAGTAACTACATGTTCTTCCCATGCCTGAGACCACTTTGCTGTTTAGGCACTCCAGGCGCTGCACTTGCACACACATTCCCCAGTGGCCCTTGCTCTGATGTGCTCATTTACATTTTTGGATGCATTTTCTTCCCAGAGGTGCTAAAGCACAAGGTGTTTCCATCTTCTGCAGGCTTACTGCTAACCACTTCTGGAGAACAGGTTTTGGAAACCAAAGTTGACAACCGTGAAGCTGATTATTCAGAATTACTGGTCAATTTGAAGACTGGAGTCTGTACTGCTTGCTCAATTCCTCAAGCATTTCTCTACCTCCCAAGGCCATAGAAAAAAGTAAAATGATTTAAGTGCTTTGTGGTTCTCAGTGCACCAGACTGTTTTGGAATTGAAGTGATGCAAATGATTTGTAGTGGCCTTCTGCTTTGGGCTGAGTTTCAGTATTTTGTGCCTATTACCGAAAAGATAATTTTTCAGTGTTCTCCCATGTCTTGTTTCAGGAAACCATGGCTCTGCGCACACGCTGCATCAGAATATTCTGCAAATAACTGGGAATCCAAAATATCATTCAGAGAAAGCATGACCTGATTTTTGGATAACTGCCACTAGCTTCACTGGAAGCTGCGAGTGATAATGTGACAAATCAGGACAAGGGGGCTGCAGACATATTTTACACCTGAACAAACAGAGGCTTCTTTCTCTGATTCTCAGGCTCAAGGCACTTACTATCTCCACGCTGAACACAAGTCGTGACCGATTACAGTCACCCAGGGCCAGGCTTGAGAAGAGCCCAGAGCCCAGTTTCCAAAAGCTGTCCTACATTATCAAAAACCCACCCACCCACCCAGCCCTTAGCTCTCATTTAGGGACTGAAATGAAAGCCAGATTAGCAAAACTGCTGAGCACCCACAGCTCCCACGTACAGCCAAGTTTTCAAGTGAGCATGGCACAAAATGCTGTGAGATCTTTCCAGACCACAGCCTGACGGGCCCCTCGGAAGAAGGATTCTTCAAAACGGCTAGTTTATGCTTTTGAAAGTTTTTTACTGGACAGAAGAGACTCTTAACAGTTTTCCCAAAGGACCTATAGCACTACAAACTAAATCCAAAGAAGGGACGTATAAAGCTCACTCAAAACTAGCTCAACACATGAAATTCTTAGATGACATATGGAAATGTTAAGGTTGCTCCTAATTTCTATATAATCAGGGGCAATAATGACACTCAACTGACAATGACTTGCTCAAAGTGGCCATAGTTAGCAATTAAACTGTTCAAACACCTTTAATAACTAAAGCGTGCAGACTACCAGCCACCATGTCACTTGACTCACACATGCCAAGTGTTCAAGCTTCCTTTTGCAGTATTTCTGCAACTTCATGCTCAAGAAGTGCTAATCAGAAGCAGTAACCCACAAACTTGCATTTTCCTATATGTGCTGCAGTCAAAATTCAAATAGTTATTCCTAAAATCAACCCTGGGTGAGGAGGGAACATACAAACTCATAAGGTCTTCATATCAATAATAAATAAAAGGTCTTCTTTCTGCCCCAGCTTCAACCTTCTAAATGACTGCTATCAGTCCAGGTTGTGAAAGCGTAAGATGCAATCCCTGCGATACGTAGTATGCACACATATAACCGCAGTGGGAAGCGGAAAAAGAACTTTCCAGTTCCCGTTTGAGGTTTAATTGCTGCTGTGTTTTGTAGAAGAAAAGGAAAACTGAGGATTGGGCTAAAGATTAGTTGTACCTCCCCAATCCCCTGCCCCAGCTGGAGAGAGCACAAGTTAAAATGCACAGCACATCTCCCACAGGACTCGCAGAATGAGACTGATCCCAATGCCACATTTCAAAAATCAGACACCCTATGAGGTTACAGCTATAATTTGAGCCCATTTTAATAGCTTGAGAGAGTCTGGTCCCAAATCAAGCTGAGTAAAGGTCTGTGCCACCTCACCAGCTCATTCAGGCTGAAGCAACACTATGGATTTCTATGCACCTTGCTGATTGAACACATTCTTGTGCAAAAAGTGGCAATCATTGAATATATCATGTACAATGACATTGAGGAGGGCATTGTTCTCTATTCTGCTCAATGGACTTTGCCGGAACAGCTATTTCATATCTTGGATCCATTTATCATTGCCACCAAAGGAGTCAGTGCTGCTGAAACGCCAGCGCTGAACAAAGTGATTCTACTCATCTGTCTGCTGAAAAGAAATCTGAAGAAAATGAGGGAAAACCCAGACCTCAGCCATGTTCACACTCACATTTACAATATTCTTGTCCATCTACCCACCAATGACAAACTGACAGCCCTGGAAAGGGCAAAGATGGTATTTTAGCTATACAAATAGACCTTTGCTTCCAAGAAAAAAGGAGAAAAAAACATCTCCTAGATGAAAGGAGACACAGAGAGGGAATAAATGGGCAATTTTCTAATTGATGAAATGGAGACAGGCAGAGTCACAAAGAAACCAAGAGCAAGAATTTAACTTTTTTCTTTCCTATCTCTGACTTTGCCTGCAAGTAGCATTCAGCATGGAGCTCCTTGCCAAGGAATCTTATATATAGCATCTCGCAAATTGGTTAACATCACAGTCTGCTTAGCAATTCTTCACCATTATTCACAGTGATTCACTGTAAAGAATGACTCTGAAACAGAGATGGTCTGAGAAGTTTAAGGTCTGCTTTCTCAAAAGCTAAAATTATGGATTATTCACAGAAAAGTCCCCATTTTACACAAATTACCTTAGTCTGGACAAAAGATTGCAATGTTGACCTTTAATCTGAATTCCATTTTATCCAAACTACTTCACTTCAGATGAAATGTATCAGTCTTGGACATTTAAAGTTATCTTGGCCCCTTACAGGAAAAACATTCAGAACTCAGAGCCACTTTCAGGTATACCTCTTTTTAATTCCTCACTCTCAGGACTTCTGTGATTGCTTTATATAGCCAAATGACACAATTAGTGGCTCCTTCTAGCTCTACCATCAACAAAACAATGGTTTGAAAAGAAGGAATTATATTTTGAGTATTAAAATGAAAACACTAGATTACATGACTATCCGTGATAAAGATGATCCACCTTATATTTACACAGGACATGTATATATCCTTGGCAACTGGCAGGTGGTATACATATACCTGGTAGACCACAGGGAGCTTATTTGTAAAGCAAAGGGAGATTTCGCTCCAGAAAGACAGCTAAACATGATTTTGAGGTTTGATTCTGTTGTGTCGATCCCTGTCTTGCCAGGGGGATCCCCTGAAGGGGAAGACCAGTAGCTGTGTGTGAATGGGAGAGACTGGGAGGCTTCGTGTGCCTGGCTGGGGAGGCAGCAGGGCCCGCTGGAGCACAAAGCCTGCCCGAGGGCTGCCGGGGACAGAGCGAGCCCTCTGTCCTGGCTGTCTGCCCGGGGCTGGGTTTCACCCAAGGGAAACACACCACCGACATCCTCGGGCACCTCCAGGCACAGCCCCAGAGAAGGATGAAGAGAAACCAGCCCTATAAGAAACACATTTTCCTTTGCTCCCTGGAAATTGAGCTGAGAGAGGCAAGTTATTGCAGTTCTTGCGAAAGTGCAACTTCTTTCTTTCCCCCAGTTATCGCTCCCGACGGCTTCCTTACGGTGTCATTGCTCAATGATCCCACAAGTGCTTACGGCCCAATCCAGCCCTCCCCAAAGAACAGGACGATGCTCCCACCAATGTCAGCAGAAGATTAAATGGGCTTTCCAGATGTACCATTAGAAAGCTAACGATGCCACGAGTTACTCAGCTCAGCATCTTCAGAAAGAGCCTGCCGCAAGTCAGGCATCCCTATTGTGCTAGACTAACTGGGCACCAAGCAGCTGTTGGACACATACACAACCAAATCTTAATTTTAGGAAGTCATTCTCTCTCAATAGAAGGATGAACTCCCTGCCTCACTTCCTCAGTAGTCTATATGAAAAAATGACTACATGCCTTTGCCTCTGGGACTCTGAATGTACATTTGCTGCCTCCTTACCTGCCTTTCTGGCTGTAGACAACTTGCAGTATGTAATGTCAATTTTAGCATCCTCTCAACTGATGAGTACTTTGTCAGGGTTCAGAAAATAAACAGTAGTAAATAATAATAAAAATATGCATTTATAACAGTGGACTAAGTCAATAGCAAAGACTTAAACTAATCAGTGTTTAATGAAGTCAACGCCTAATACTGCATTAGCCAGTGTATCTGTGTGAGAAAAGATTCCTGTTTTTCAGAACTCCTGGTCTTAGCCCAAGAGTTCAGTTTGGAATTTGACTCTTCCAGGTATGTACAGGCTAATGAAATCAAAATATCCTGATGGACAAGAAGCAAAGCATGTTACGGGTTAAAATAATACAAGAATCTATTTTTTCCACTGTGTTGTGATCCATAAAAATCACCCTGAGCCTTTACTCTTTCTTCTCTGCCTGTGAAGCCAATTGCTTTGATTGCAGTGATATGAGCTTGCTGAAATGACTTGCCCTTGCTTGTGAAGCAAATGGAACATGCTAATAGAACTTATCGCATTACCCGATGCAAAAGTGCCATAGCTCATTACTTTAAGATAAAAGGATATCATTGCAGACGGGAAGCAGAATTGACTTTCTGAGGCCCGACTTGATGATGATTTAATCAACTGCTCTCTTTCACTTCTCATCTCTGCGCCTGTCGGTTTCACAGGTGCTGTTAAATGAGACACTCAGAAAGTGAGCGGAGGGAAAGAAATTGCTGTCATTACTTTTCAAGAAAGGAGGTATGCAAATTTTCGACAGAAAGATTGCGTTCATAATGGGCCTGGTAAAATACAAGGATCATGCTTGACAGGTGAGGGCAAGTCATTTGTACGTCCTTAAAGTGAAGCAACCATCCTCATTTAGAAATTGTGCTCGATAAGAGAAGCTACAAATGAAAACCATGCAATGGCTGAGAAGCAGCAAGCAAACCTTTGAAGACTTTGCTATTGCAGATCTGCTTTCAGCAGGTGCCTGGCGTGCCTTCACACATGTCTATTCCTAACTGCCAGATGGCCAAATTTTGACCTCCGTATCTCACAGAGAACTCCTCTTAAACGTTTTTTTTACTGTCAGCTTCACATTCACAGTCTGGGGTCTGAGAGCTTCTTCCTTTCTTCATCACTGCCAGAAATAGAAATTACAAGACAAAAAGATAAGTGAGGGCTGAGTTAACTTTGAAAACAGAATCAATACGTTGGAGGAAACAACTTGTTTTCTTCTGCATGTAACTGAGTATTACAGATCCTGGAAGGTCCAGAGCTTATGGTTCATACCGCCAAGTAAAAAGAATAATCCACGAAAAGGGTTGTGGCAGGAAGCAAAGAGAATGAAAAGATGCTTCTCCAGGAACCAAAAGGAACGTGGGGTCCTGTGTGATTGCAACATGAGAGAAAAGGGCAAAACAACAGTAATTAGATGGTCTATTGACCTGACGTAAAAGTTCTGATATTCCAAAATCAGAAGTTAAAAAAGTGCAATAATTGAGATGGTGAATTATGTACAGGCTAAAATCACTCTATAGATCTTGGATGGCTATTAAGCTGTTTGGATCATTTTACATGGGGAAATGAGAACTATCAAGCTTTTATTGGTGTCAATCAGGTTTTCAATCAGAGATCGGTAGTCGGCCACAGCAAACAAGTTCCTTGAGGGCTCCACTGTATGCAATGGATATGGGAGTTTGTCATAAAAATGTTGATATTTTGTCTTAGATAGCAGCATAGGACTTAAATAGAATTATTGTAATGAATATTTAGAATTAAACAAGAAACAGCTAGGAAATACTGCCACAAATACTGCCACAAAGGAAGCATGACACAATGGAAAAGGATCTGAATAAGAACAGCCAGTGTATTAATTTCACAATAGGTGCATTTTAAGAATTTATAATATTTTTTCTCAAGGTGCACAGTTCATTTGGCTCAAATGCTCCTGTGTTTGTTTATGAAATGCAATCATCAGATATCTTCCTTGATCTTTTCCCTATCTGTCAGGTTCTTAACCCTCCAGATCTACCTAACTGTTAGTGATCCAGTAATACTCTGAATCTGTCTCATCTCTCATCAAAAATATGTCACTGTATGTTGAAAAGCAACATGATGGAGGAAAGATGGTTTTGGGCTAGGACTCAGAAGATCCACCTCTGTCACTGGCTGTCAGTATCACCTCAGGCAAGTCACTTACTCTCTTCTGTCAACCCTCTACTTTTCATCTATTTGGGCTATTAAATAGTACTCTCCTTAGGCTTTGGTTACTTTTGAATACACATGTTTATAAAGTGTGCACTTTACCAGAGCATTTTTCTTAGAGAATTTTGGTCTTAGTAAACAGAAGAAATAAAGAAGAAGAAAGCATTAATACTTGCATCAGGCCCTAGACGCATTGTGCCTACTTTTATATAGATCTCATCTCCCACCAACGAAATGGCATGACCTACAGCAAAGTATATAATTTCAACCAAAAATTATTTTTATTTTACATTACTGAAATACACACAAAGAAGCAGCAATACAGTATTGATAACACTGCACAGGGGTTGTTCTCTTTTACAGGCTGCAGCAATCCTCTGAGCACAAAATGGCTACTGAAACACACATGAAGAGAGATTTAGTTGATTCGTAAGATAAAATAGTTGTAAAAATAATATCTAAAACAAAAAATAAAGAATAAAAAAACATCTCTTCCTTCCCAAACAACAAGAACTCTTTAGCTTTTGAGCTCTGTATCTTTACGTTAGGCTAAGCAATTTAAATTGAATTGTATAAATAATAATAATAATTCCCCAAACAACCCAAAGCAATTGATCCTTAGGGATAAGACCTTAACAGCTGAGCTATAAACCTCTGAACATTGGATTTTAATGGATACTAAAAAACTCTTAACTAAGCCCTATAAATATAACCTGAAACAAAATGATTTGTGTTGTAAGCTGTTTGCAAACTCCCATAAATGTTCCTGATTGTCATAATGTCAGAAAAATAACTCAGACTGTGTACTCAGCCCTGTAAACTGGCTTCTATACTGTGGCTTCATTCCCTTTTCTACTCTGTTTTATAATTCATCACTCACAGTTATTATATATTATTATTTATTTCTGCCTTTATCATTTTTGTACAATTTATAAATTGCCTGTGCTAGACCTGAGGGAAGAGAAGGATTGTTCTAAATCTACAGCAAGTAAATATAAATTGTAAAGACAATGGCACACTTTGGCCTGCCTGCCTCAAACTTCCTGTTTTGACATACACGATGCTATAATTTGGAATCTGTAATCTCTTATTAGGAAATGAATGCTTTTTTTTTTTTTTTTTTTTTTTTTTTCCAGAATGCTACACTTATAATAATTGAATTTAAACAGGAGTTGCATTTCTCTATTTAGAGGTAAGCACAACTGTATATCCCTGATTTATCAGCTGGACTCAACCATTTGGTATTCATGGAGTGGCTGAGAAAAAGTAAGAATATTCCTAGTCAGGGGGGACACCACCCAACGGAGCCCCCACCGCTGGGATTTCCCCCTTCACTAACAAGCAGTGGCAGAAGTGGTACCTTGGCGTGTCCAAACGGCCCACGCAGGTACGGGTTACTTCTAATGGCTCTAGGCTGGGCTCCTCCAGCTCTCTTCCTGAGGCCCTCTTGCAATCAGCCCCAAAGCCGGGGCTTGCTTCCTTTGTTTTGAGAAAAAGCTATTACGCCGATATTGCCTTCTGCAGCATTGTAGTGTACAACAACTGGGACTCACAGTGCTCAACTATATGGTTACACTTACAGCAGAAAGATAATACCCTCTGTTTTAGGAGCCATTCTCATGTAGAAATATTCACTGTGGAAAACCAGGCCCTCAGTTTACCACCAATGTGCTCCTGGCAGGGATATAGGAAAAATGTTTGTTTTTTTTCACTGCTGCATTAACCTACCACCACAGTAAGGTGATAAAAACTCCTGTATCGTAAATGATATCACAGACTCCATGACTGTTATCAGCAGTGGCAAATTACCTGGCACAGCCAAGGCAAGGTATTGCTTTGAATAGCTGGCTTTTAGCGCAGTGTTCAGAAAAATTATCCTTGTCCAGGCGAATCCTGGAAAATGCAAGAGTTTTGCCAGCAACAACTGTGTTTAAGCAGGGCTGTAGCTAACACAGTGCTGAGTGTCACTAAGACTGCCTGTATGTTCCTTTTTTCAGCTGCAACGATACTGAGACTTCACACTGTTAGAAATTATCTCTTCCAAAGGGGAACCCCATGTAAGGGCCAGGAGACATCCTGAATGTAAAACACAGGACTTCCCATTAAACCTTTTGTCAAGAAAGAAGGGACATACTGAACTAGAAGGGGATGTGTCTTGCAAAACAAGTCTGTCTGGGAATATGGGGAGCCATGGGAGGCCTAGAAGGAGCAGCAGCTTCATGTCTCTGATCTTTGCAGTCCCTGGTATCCCACGGGCAAAAATCCACACTGGATTTCTGTCTGCAGGATCCCAGCAAAACACCTGCATCTTGTACAGCATCCATAAAGGAATTTCAAACTGTTCAGCCTGTGCTGTACAGTTTTGAGACAGATTAGGAAATTCATTGCTTTCTCCAGAGATGCTCTCTATGAATATAGAGCCCTGGAATTTCACAAGGGACATTTTAGAGAGGTAGAGGCTCCCTCTATTTTATAGACTGTAGACACCAAATGATTGGAAGTTCAATTCTCATCTCTTTTGAAAATTCAGTAATAGGAAGGCTCTGAGATTTCAAACACACTCTCTTTGCAAAAAACTCTGTAAGCTTCATCTTCAGTCCAAAAAGCAAGTGAATAACAAGATGCAATGGGTAAAAAGCAGATAAATTTAGACTGCATATTTAAAAATGGGGAATAATTTCTTATTATTCACTTAAAAAGAGGGCAGATTTTCCCTAACTGAAAAAATTTAATGAAAAATTAAAACCTTGCCTAAATTTTGTGCCCTTGTTCGGTCAGAGTTACTGTACTCAAGGCAGTACAATTAATTAGTGGAGATCATATGGACTTTGCTATACAGGAGGTCACAGCAGATCATACCCTCATTGCCTTAAATTATGTGAATTTATAAATCCCTAAACATCCACATCCTTCCACTCTTACTTTCACAGCTAGCTCGTTAATGCTTTGGACCTCCTATTATTCAGGCCAACTCCGTTCAGTGTGGACACCCCCTTCAATGCTGGGACAATTCTGAAGGGCTGTGGATGAGCACTGAACTTACTCCCAAGCCAGGAGGGTTTTTCATCTCTCAGGAACAGTGGGTCTTGCCAGCTTTTACAATGAGTTCGGTGTTGATGTTGTTGCATATGTTGAATTTTATTCTTGTTCATAGGATTCACTTTTATCATGCTGCAGGAATAGCGTTTCTTTAAGACCCATTTCAGCTTTGCTATTAGGCTTGATTACCTTTTTTGAGTAATCAGTAAAAAAGTCTGCTACAAGAGGACACTGTGATTTACAAATACAGGAAAAGAAAGGGAATGATGCAAAGCCATTGGTATGGATGTGAAGGACTGTTGGGAGGCAGAAAATAAAAAGACTATGAGAAGAATCTGAACAACCAATTTAATCTTGGAGAAAAATTCAGCAGAGCTATCCTGTGTGGCAGCTATCATAAAAAGATGCGGGAGAGATCTACAGGAAATTCAATACAAAATCTAAAATGTACACCAATGGGGTCCTTCAGAGAAAGTGAGAGGGAGGAAGACAGCAGTTTCTCATAAAACATTACAGTTACATCTTCCCTCAGAGCTCCTAAAAATAATTATTAACATGCAAGGGAGAGATGTTAGCAGATACTCTCTGAATTGAGGAATACTTTGATACATGCATCAGATATATCAAGGACTCTCCTCCTCTCCATACCCAACAGAAGAGACCTCAAGTGCACATGCTTTTTTCCCACCCCACACACTTACAGCACCTTCAATCATTTCTTGTCAATACAGGCAAACCTTGTTTAATTTAGGTTCTCGGCATTCCTGCTGCACAAGGCAGGGTTATTGCTACTTCACCAGTGAGAAAATGAAGGCCGGTGAGGACTGTGCCTCACTGGAGGTTGCATTCATGAAATCCCCATCTCCAAGCTCCTGTCCTGCCACACCGCCTTAGCCACAAAACCTGCCTTCCCTAAGCTTTGGCCTGTTCTCGTAAAAAGAAGTGCTGGAAAACAGCAGACGTAATACATGGCACAGTAACAGTACCACAAGGCAGAATTTTACAATGGCACAGCAATAAAGGAACAGAAGACAATTCTCATCTTGTGTCTACCAAGACTGGATCCGTGCTCCAGTGACACTAAACTAACACTACCCAGTGGGAATTTATGCTTTTCCCCACACAGCCGGTACGTCATTCACAGCTGGAAGGACTCAAACTGTACAGCACCCTACGCGTTTACCAACACCAAAGACAATGACCCCCTTCAACTAAAACAAATGACCGCAAAGTAAAGGGAAACCACCTCGCTCGTAAAGAAGAGGACTTGCTTGCTTCCCCTCCCACAAGGTCTGGCTTCAGTAACTCACTCAAGTCTGCCATGTGCTGACATACAAAAGCTGTCTCTCCTCAAAACTGGCTGTACAGGGACATACAAGGATATTTCTGAGCTGTAGATTCTTTTATTATTTGCACTTCTGCATTTAATGGGAAGAAATAACTGGTTATTGTGACGCTTCTGGGCAAATACCTCATACTTGGAAAAATGAGCAAATGTAGCCAAATGACAAGAGTGTAAACAATGCTCCCTGAACTACCAGGGACATCACACTCAAACGCCCCGTGTGCGGGAGTCTTCATTCCCGAAGCCTCGTCTCCCCCTAAGACCTCGAAGGGTTAAGCCTGCAAATTGCCTTGCTGTGCTTCTGGGACAGCATGAAGGATGGCTGCCATTGCCACGGTCAGATATGACAGCGCCAATTTGATGTGCTGCCATCAAGGGCCTTCTAAGAGCCGAGCGCCCTGATGGTTTTGTGATGCGAACAGTCGCATCGCAAAATGGTTTTCCTCTCCCGCTGCCTCTGCTTCCATCTGCTGCTGGGCCGAGGCACAGCCGGCTGCCTGCCTGTCACAGCATGTATTAAAATTAGCTGGGGAGGAGGCACTCAGTTGTGCTAATTACATTTTAATCATTGGAAATGTGTTGGCAAATCAAGCCTTGATTGCCATCTCGGAGTCTGTCTCCTCCAGCAGAGTGAAGGGGCTGTCTGCATTAGCCGGGGCCTGCTGGGCCCAGTTCTTTCACAGAAGATAGAATATGGTGCCTGCTGGCCCACCACTGAGACTGCTTTGGCACATTATTAAAAAGCCACAAGGCTTGTTTCAAATCATCACTGTGTGAGCTCTGCTCATTCTCACATCCCTGGGTATTCCAGCCACTTGGTACTTTTAACTATATCTGTAGTTTACCTTGTGGGCTAAAAAACAATTTTGCATGCGTGGGTGGAGGAAGCCAGAGCTTTTTTGCAGCTCGTAGGGTTGGGAACGGAGCCGGTTGTCAAAACGCCTTCCTTGTCAGCTGTAACACTGCACTGAATAGCATCCCAAAATAACTGGAACTTGCACAGCCCCCACTTTATCATGGGAAGGTTTGGTACAAGTCCTGGTTTGGTCAGAGTGATGGAAGGTGGAGAAGTCCCTTCTCATTTCTCATTTAGAAGGTCAAAGGAAACTGAGTCATTGATTACTCTCAGGCCAGCCAAGCTTGTAAATCATGCTCGGAGAGGAACAGAAAAGCAGCGAGGGTCCCCTTTGTTCCTCTGAATAAATGCTCACATGCAGATCCTAAAATCAGCACATTGGATGAGCGTCAAAAGGATGAATTTTGAAGCCCTTTCCACCAGCCACATCTGAAAGAACTTTTTTTTTTTTTTTAAATCAATACAGTAAAGCTTCCAGAGCAAGCAAGTCAAACCAAAAGGAAAAAGAGCCAGGATCTCTCAAATGTCAGACGATGCAGGCTAAACAAAACCAGCAGCATCTACCACCTGCAAGCCCCCTCCCAAAATAAACAAAACCATCACTGTAGATATATAAAAATCTGAAAAATTCTCCCTCCAGTCTCTCTTTTATAGCATGCAAATACTACTCCTAAACTGAATCCTGACAGTACATAAAACTATTCCCATTGCTTACAGGCAGCAGCAGGCCTGAGCTCCTAAGGTTGGATTTTCAAGAGTGGCAGGGCCAGACTCGCAAGGGTTCATTGCTTTGTAAAGCCAAATTTCTGAACGGCTTGATTCAGGGTAAGACACCTATAGAAGTGGCAGATTCCCAAAGCGCTCAGCAGTCAGTGATGCCTATTGTCACCCTTGAGTTAAAAGTTCTAAAATATCTCACTAGACTAAACACTTTTGGCAGCCTGAACACTTCAATGATTCAAACAGGAGGTAAGTACTGAAGCTGTTAACTCCAACCCCGCTTCTTCCCTTGCCGGTGAAGGTGAGGGTAAAATGCAGCCGCAAGCAAAGCGTGACAAGATTTCTGGTTTGGTATTTCTCCATTCCCACATACGTGGCGGCAGGGACTGCACAGCAGGCGTGAGAGTGGAGAATCAAGCACACGTAATCCACATATCAGCTTCCGACCCCTCCTGAAATCCCTGTAATACTCCCCTTATTAGTATGTGCAAGTGGATTTTCAGTTGTTCATTTATTACACCTCTCACATGGCCATACAAAGGCATGATAAAGTTATAAAGGCTTGAGTACCCTATGCGTTTGTTCAGAATGAAAGCTATTTTTACAGCCCCTGAGAGGAGGCAGACTTTGGTGGTTTCTTTCTTTCTTATACAATTACATTGCCATCGAATGTAATGTTTTCATGACTATCGTATAATGGAACTTAAAACTGATCATTTTATAGCCCTAGCAATAATGATAAGGGTTTGCAAATACTATAGAGAGAGGCTATGGTGTCCTGTCATACAGCTGTATTGCACAGATAGAATCTGAAACAAAAAAGCAAAGTCATACATGTGTTCTAGGATAAAACTTAATATTCAAGTTATTAGGCTGGATAAAAACAGAAATTAAAATCTGGCTGTTATGCATTAAGACAAACAGGGTTGATTAGTTTATTTAAATTGGCTTACTAGAACATTTTTGTTCTTGTTTAACTTGAGAGCTTTAAATTTAAATGATCTAATAATTTTCTGGTATTTTTAATATGAACTTTATACAAAAAATATGATTATTGTACATAAATGAGACATAGTTTTCATTCAGCACATTTAATTTTATTTTTGCTTTTAAATAAGAGCTAAGTGTATTTGTATTTGCATGATAGCTCCAGTGGTCCCAACCACCAATAACTGCACTTTTAAAGCAAGTTCTTTCTCCAAGAAGCATGTTAGCATGTGTACCCACCAGGACCATATTAATGGCGTGCGATTTCAGCTGCTGTGACTGAAGTTTGGTGGATGTTCAGAGCTAATTAGTATCTCTGATACACTATTTTGCACTCTGTTACATATGCAACTCAGAAACGCTAGCATCCTATTTTGTTCATAAAACCAGACAAACTTTCCCCTCAAACACCACCAACAATAAGACAGTATTTGATGCCTGTGGGTCACAACGAAACCTCTGGACATCCGGGGAATTGTGCTGACAGGGAGCCCTTAGCCATTGGAAACAAGCCAGATCATTCTGGCATTCCTATAAAATAACAGGACAGTCTTTATTGGAGAAGCACATGTGTGCAAGGCTTGATGCCCCTTCTCCCAGGGCACACACGAGGTGTGAGCTGTACGGCCACGCAGGCCACCTGCAAACAGCGTGCTGACGGTGCCAGCTTCAGCCTTACAGCAACGCGAGGTTGCTGTAAACCCAGCCATCTCTCCAGGTGCGAGTGGCAGCCAGTTGCCAAAAAACACAGAAAAAGCCACAGGATAATCCTAGCTTTCCCTGACAGATCTTTAAGGTCTTTCAAATGGGTCTTAGGCCTTTTTCTAGTAGTAGCACTGGTCTTCACTATTTATAGTACAAAGAGCGGGAGGGGAAAAACCTGTAATTTGGGCAATGACAAACACCTGATTAAAATCACCCCCATAAGTACAGTTGTACTTTATCTTTCAGTTACAAAATTTAAGGTGTATTTTGATTATATTTAAGATCTGGAAGAATGTGAAACATATTTTCCCTCTGTCTCCCCAGTTCCATCCCTTCTGTCTCTTACATTTGGGAAAATAAAACTCTCTTCATTGCTGAGTATTTGGTGTTTACCCAGGAGAATGACTGTGATGGTGCATGGCTACTGAGATGTGCTGGGGGAGAAAATGGGATGAGCCAGGGCTTACAAGACTAGGTTTTTTCAGGACCAGTCATATAACAACCTTGTCAAGCTTTATTTCCCCATTTCCTAAGTGAAATTAAAATCTATGTTCCTTTTGTAGGCTCTCTCCAATAGAAATATCTAAATAAAGGGGCAAATGATACTTTTAATCCTTGATAAGGATTGCAATATAGAGAATGAAACAGAACTTCCAGAAAAATGTACTGGCCTTATCCTGAACCCCTTGCTCTGTATTTGTTCACTGCCTGCTCAGGCAGAATATGTGGCCCTTCATTATGGTTTCTAACCCACTGAAATAAATAGCGGAGAAATGCGAGTGAGTGCCCTATAGCGTTTAGGACCCTATTCAGCTGGAAAATTAGACAGCCTCCCGAGGCACATGAGCCCTGAAAGGCCACAGAAGCTAGCAGATCTGCTCAGAAAAAAAGGTCAGCCAAGCACACGACTAGGAGGTGATAATAAAGGAAACATTTACCAGCTCCAAAGCAGAAATAGCAAAGAGCTTTGTCCCCAGGTATTTGTCCATTTCTCTTCTCCTGCTCTACAGTGTTGCCTTGGAAGGAGAAAGCGTTCCTAAAATATTTGGGGACTGAGAAGGGAGTCATCATCTCAGCTAAGGCATACAGCAGCCCCTAAAGCTTTCACCATCTCCATCTAGAGGAGATGATCTCTGTCCCTTGATTGGAGAGAGCCTAAGGAGACTGCTATCCACAGATAAAAGGTAGCCTTGAATATGCTTCTCCTTGAGATACCCAAACTAGGTGCCTAAATCCTTCCTTGGTATTTAGTAGAAGCAAATGGATAATGAGACAAAATACAAATAAGGAAAGTAGAGAAAACACTGAGAAAACATCTTATTTTTCACATGAAGAGCAAACCATCCTTTCTCCGAGGCCATCTAAAGCTAACTCTTGTAATATCCTTTGCTCTCTATTTCATTGTTCACATAATACAAGTTGTGTTGCTAAACATGATCTACATAAACTTCTATTATCAACTCTTCATGCAGTGCTTTTGGTGAACCTATTTGTTCTGGCTGTATCTATTGGGAACCACAAAGATATCTTGCTAAAGGTAAATTAAGGAATTTCCATGGGCATTACTGAAAAGTGGAAATGACATCCCAAATTTGCACCCTCCAGTGTTGCTGTTACAGAACCTCCACTGCTGCATGAACCACACATTGGAAATACAGAAGCACCACGTGTAAAGGGTGCTTTTAGCGAAGAGTACACCAAAAAATAAGCTGCTTCCCATCAGCAAGTACATTCTTTAGCTTTAGCGTAACATTTATAAAGCTTGTTCAGGAAAAAAATGTGTTAAATCTTTCATCAGGCTACAGACACTTTATTTGGAGTCTTCACAGAAACCCAAAGTAGTGCCATAAGGTGCCTGGAATATTAGCCAAGATAAAACCTTCAGGGCCATGCACGCTACTGTTTTCAAATCTGTTCTTTCATCTGATGTGCCAGTCGAAATTACTTCTGCAACATGGTCAGAACCAACCTGGATGGATTTATAATGCCTCAAATTGCTATGGGCATATTTTTGTGAATCGCCTAGAGACAAACAGATAATTCTCTTTAGATTGTGCGAATTGCTAATTCTTATGCATGTCATGTGTTTTCCAAGTGGCATGTTTAGACAAGAAAATTGCAGAATATTCCTGATGTCACCAGAGCTCTATGCTTAGAAAGCCACAGCAGTGTAGGACAATGTCCTTTTACATATCTCAGTATATATATTACAAATCGTTTTAACTCAAACAATACTTGTTACCTTTTCTCACTATACGACTACCTGTATAAGAGGGGAGTCAAGCAATAAAGAGCAGATTACCAATTATACCAATGTAACTACTTGTGTGAGTAAAGGAAGACGAACTATGCTTTTTATTTGCTCTGCTTAGGCAATTTGAATAAACAGTGTAAGTGTCATCTTTTGAGTCAACATGTCAAGTTGAGTTTCACAATATCTAATCTCTCTCTGTTGGCATTATTATACTACACACAAAAAAGCTCACAAAGACCTCCTTGCAGTGTGCTTTCCTGATAAACAAAGCTTGTGAAATCAGTCCATGAAGTTCCCCTCTCTGTTCAACCTTCTCAAAATTTTTGAACTCATTGGCCAATTTCACCCACATTTGACAAGAGATTTCAAAGATAATTAAGCTCCTGTGAGTTTTCAGAAAAAGGCGGCCAGTTGGTATAGAGACCCGATAAGCCTGAAAGAAAGGCTGCAGTGTGTGATCACACCTCACTTCATACCAGAAAACGCACACAGAAGAGAAATGTTTTAAGAACTCCAAGGAAAAAGCATCAATCAGAGGTTTCAATTAACTCTCTATGGGAAACTGAGCTTTGATAAGTTTTTTGCTCATGGAACTACTCATATTTATTTTACTACCTATGACTCAGATTCAGAGGTGCCAGCTTTTAACTAATATATAAATTATCCTCATCCTTAAAACCAACAGGGACATCTCTGTATAGCATATATTATAATGCATAATTATAGCTTCAGGGCATAATTTTAGATGAAAATGTAACATACACAATAAAAGAAAATTCCATTTGTATTATGACCAGATTTTGCTTCTGAAGTGACTCTGTACGCATGGAGAACTCGGTAAACTGTCTGTCCAACCAGCACCAAAATGACGGTCCCATGCTTATGGCTTCAGGCCGTAAGATTACTAAAACCATGGGTTTAATTCCTGGCTGCCACACACTCTTCTTTAGCAACTTCGGATAAAAACCCCCATCCCTCTCTTTCTGTGTCTGTATCCTTCATCTGTAACATAAGACTCTGTTCTCCGCTTCCCCTCAGCTTTGTCTTTCTATTTGTGTTATGCTGTCTTCTATATAAACTGTATGACGCCTGCTTTCCTCTGAAAGCCTATTAAACTTTGTTTTCTAATTCGAACAAATCCAAACATAAACATACTGAATCCATTTTTCTGAAGTATTTTAAGTGGATTTTTGTTTTGTTTCTTTTAGGTCTTGATCACTGGCCATGAAAAAATTCCAGTGGATCCAGAAAGCTGGGTTTGTCCATGAGAAGAATGCCAGCTTCACAAATCAGTAGCTTTGGGGTACTTAAAGAGGTGCTAGGAATAAAACAGTTGCTTTTCTTTATTGGGAAGGATACATGATTAATATACTTGTTTTAGCATGTGCTATGCATGCAGCTTGGTTGTGTTTTACAAAGAGGAGTCACAAATGATCAGTTGTCGACTAGTCACTTTAAATCCCCTTTAGATTTCATCACTGCTTTAAATAGTGTTTCACAAGGCAAACAGAGAAGAATTTTTATTTTCAAAGGGAAGAGAAAACAGTGTTGCTAAACCAGTGTTGCTCTCTATCCCTGCGGGATGCAAAAATAATCTATGTCTGCGACCTCAATGAATGTAGTTAACTACAGCTAAATTGCATCACAGAGCCTCTCTTTAACAGATCTGCAATAGTTAATGAACATGGTGGGGAGACCAGATATTTCTTCAAAACAACTCATCAAGTAAGCTGCCTCTACTTAACAGATGTAAAGGCAGGGCCCAAAGTAGAAGCTGGCAGAAACAGATGGTGCCTAAGGGCAGCTTTCTGTTTCAGTGCTCTTGGGGGCTAGGTTAGGCAAGATGGGAGGTGTAGAGAGGTGGGGGTTGTGTTTTTCGGCAGCAGGTAAAATCCATTTGTCACACCACCTCCAACTGGGCTTTCAGCACAAAAGTTTAATATCTGAAACCAATGAGGCATTCTGCTCTCCGACTGCAGCAAGGCAGGAAAACCTCTCTGAGCAGTATGGAGCCCCAGCCTTTTTCAGCAGGGAAAGATGTCAAGCTCCTCATTCTGAACAACTTGCTTTTTCTCTTTCTTTTTCAAACAAATAAAAAATGGTTATGCAAAGGGAAGTGTTTTATCTTATTATACCTTCAGGGAAAGAACACAAAATGACGAAAGTAAGTGTGTTTTCTTTCTCTGTTCTCCACAGAATAACATCAGTAACCTCATAAAAGCAGTCCCTGCTTTCTCCTTCTCTGAAATACAGACACATACATTGCGGCACCAGCAATAAATTTCCATTGCCTCCAACTTCTAACATTGCCAAGGTATGTGCCATAGAGAGCATTTTTATGAGCCGGTCTTTGACTGCCAGGATTTCGCCTTCATAAAGAAGAGATTTTAGTCCATTCTGTCTATTTATTTTGTGTAGAGGAATCAAGGTCAATAAACCATGGAGAAATTCACTCTACCTTATTCCATTTCAGACTTTTGTCATCCACGCTTTATCGAGTATCTGAATGAATTTTTAATATCATGCCACAAAATGCTTTGGTCTTCTATCATATGCTGGGACTCTATAAATCTGATAACACTTGGGAGTTCTCAAATATACTCAGCACTGAAGAAACAGCTTTAAAGTTTAGTCATTCTGATGAAATGTAAGAGCTTATATCAGTGACAGGTTGACAGAAAAAGCTGTTTTCCTTTCCATTTCACAGACTTCCACGTATGAACGCCATGAAACATGTCAGGACTTTCTCTGAGTCTATGAAGACAGAGATGGCATCTGCTCCCAGTGGGGAGCCCTTCTAACCAGTAATACTGTAAAATTTCATGATTCTGAAATCTGATCGACAGCCAAAGGAAGGGCAGGGAGGAGGTGTTTACTGTATTTTATAGGAGAGCATCAATTGCTTGTCTTGGCACATGATGTATATTTTTATGGCATACAATGCCACTTTCAGCATATTTTTTTTAAAGTAAAATGTATTCATGTTGGCTGAACAGGTTTATAATTTCCTGTTGCTGGAAAAAAATACGCATTTTTTAAAACTAGGCATTAACCCTACACACTCATCACTACAGTTTTAGGTAAGTGGGCAAAAGAGAAGGACCTTGAGCCTTAAGAAAAGACATACAGATTTACTCTATCAGCAGCCCATCACAGAAGTACATTAGCTTCTTACAGCACCATTAGAAAGTTGATCCCACCTTCCAGTGACAGCAGATAGAGGGAACAGATCCATTGACTCTATGGTCTATTAAATATTATCTCCTAATATTGTGGCCAAATCGAGATCCCATTAAGCGACTACATTATCTTTTCACATTTGCACTTTTGACAAATATGCATCTCTATTACCCCACTGAATTTATGCAGCAGTACACACACAACTACAGCTTTCAGAAGCTCATTTAAATACTACACAAATGCTTAACCCCAAACTTCAGTTCAAACTCCCAAGCAGTTAATTCCACTGAAGTATGTCTGCATGTATGGACTGGTGTCTGCCCATCTAAGGAACATAATTGTTCCTTATTTAATCACATACTGTAACATGGCAGTTTCCAGCCTGTGATTTGTTGAATCCTGAAATCTCACAAACATCCTCCAAGAGATCTACATCATAAGGAAGAACAGCAAACCACTAGTGGGTAGCTTTAAATTTACTACATAACTCGACACCTTCAAAAGAAAACTTTTAGGGATGCACAATTCAAAAAACCTTGCAAACCGCTACAGGGCTTGCAAACACACTAAACCGTCAACTCCTCAGTGTTCACATGGTGATACAAACTCTTCCTGACAAAAAGGCAAAGGGGACAAGCCCAACATTACTGCTGTCCTGTAATTTCACTGACTGTAACGAGACTAAATACAAAATGAAAGGCTGGCAGGGACTGTACACATTTATAGGAGGTGAACATTAGAACTAAATTACTTAACAAATGATCTTGCAATGAAAGACTGCAACAAGCACTGTGTAGATATGGATTTGGAGGACTGATTTATCTGTATACGCAGAGCTAGGGCTCTTCCCAGTTTTGGTTTGAAGACTCTAGGAGTACCCAGAAAAACAGACATTTTTCAGAGTCCGATGTCCTATCTTATACTTCTCCTCAATTCACTGTGAATGAAAGAAGGAGGAGCGATTCAAATGCTCACACTAATTAGTTTATTTTTTATTTTGTCATGCCAAGGTAGGTGTTGGTGACATGGACTATGGTATAAAAAAATCCAGATTAGCCAGGAATTCAGCCATGGTCTGTTTAGACACAGGAAAGATTCAACTAACTAAAGGTACTCTGAGTCTGGAACTACTGAGGTTAGAGTGGGACTTCTAGGAAAATCTTCACTATATTATTTAGAAACATCGCCATCTGACTTCTGGAAATGTAAGTATTTCGTCCATGCACTTAATCATGTCCTAGCAACTCTGTGAGATATATGTGCATTAAGGCATTTAACTACTTCAGTTCTGATTCAGATAGTATTATGATAACTGTAGCAGATGGCATTCATGATACTGCTGCTTCAAAAGACAAAGCTCTTCTAGCCAACTGCCACTCTTCTCCCTTTTGCTTTTCTTTACTAAGGATATGTCAAGCTAAAATAAAGTAAGGTTCTGGTCTTTATGTACCAGCAAGCAACAACAGGGCACATGCGATGCCAAATGGCATAGACAGGAAAAGAGAAATAATTAAATACAGAAAGGATGAAGCAGAAGTAAAGTAAAGTAAATATGCAAAAGATGAGGGACACACCCAGAAACTCAGTTGATTTTATTATACAGTTAGAAAAGACAAAGTTATCCTTTTATAACTATTCTTCCTCTTCATTGGGAAAGAAAGAGATTGGCTGTACTCATACGTGTTTACAGACATGATTCTGTCTGTCTTAGGTGACTTCAGTGGGGAAGAGACTTCTGAGAACAGGCTTCTACTTACAGCATGCATCTACTGATCAGTCGAAGAGCTATTGATTCTTGGCCCCCAGGAAAGAGCTTGTTTCAATGTACATCAAGTATAAACTCTACCTTGCTGATAAATTCCAATAGCATGGGCCTTATTCTTGTAATAATTATGACAATTTTATATTGACATAATTGTGAAAATGGTGAAGTTGTTCTGTATTCATCATGCTTCTTGAATTACTGCAATAAGAGCATGTTTATTTTAGCAGTTAAGGAAGGTAATGTTAGCAAAGTTCAGCTTCAAAGGACTTCCAAGTTAATTGTGGACTACAGTCTCCCAGGAAGCAAAGAAAAAATCTAATCTACACCTTCAATCTTATAAAACTGAGTTAGAAACTTCAGGAGGACAAAGTGCAGCATTTTAGGGGTGGAATTTCAAAGGAGAACTCTATGAGGTTATTTTCCTATTAGCCTGATTAGCATTCAGAAATAGTTTATTCTAGGGTTGGTATGCATTTTGAGAGAGATTCAGGGGAAAAGCAATTTTAAAAAGTCTTTCATCCCTCCCTGTTTTAACCACCTCAACCACAACATAATCTCAGAGTTGCATGCTCTTCCAAATGCAGAGTTGTATCAATTTATATCTCCATACTCTGGTCTATCACTATTGTTATTCATTAACACAATCTGAAGTGTATGTTTTTAGAGTTGGGGCTTTTGCAAAATATTGGGATTACTTTACATGTAATTGACTGGTACTGTTAGAAGAATTCCATTTTATTCTGGGCCAAATAAAGAGTGTAGTATTTAACATATTGTATGGTGCTGAACGCTACAGCCAGAACAGGAAAATAGTCTGAGTAGTTATTATCAGTTTGCTTTATAAGTATGTTATTTACAATACGCAACAGATGTTCTCTGAATGTTAATGGGAAAATACAGGCCTTTTATTTATTTCTTTTCTGACAGACCAAAAAGTGCAACTAATATAATAATAATCTTGGAAAATCCAAAGATTACTTCACAATTTGGAAAATGCTGTGTTGAGTCATTAGTCTTATTATCTGGTATTTTCATAACTCACTAGATAAACACTGTAAACTATGATTTCCTGGTAATGATCCTTTATATGTGCAAAAACAGGCCTCCAAGAAATCTCAATTAAGCCTAAGAAACAGTGTTTTTAAATTAACCCCAGCCCCCCAAATAATGCAATAATGTGTGTAAGTGTGCGTGTGTGCACATGTGCAGGCGGTCCCCTCCCCACAAATGGATAGGATTAGAATTGCCGAACTGTAAGTCATATTTCCTATACTGCTAACTGCTAACAGAATGTTTTTTTTAGCTCAGTGCCTTTCAATCTGTGGTCTGTGAACCCAAGGGATTCACGTACTTCTCATATGAGGGTCTGT
Organism: Tyto alba; assembly: GCF_018691265.1. Taxonomy (NCBI): domain Eukaryota; kingdom Metazoa; phylum Chordata; class Aves; order Strigiformes; family Tytonidae; genus Tyto; species Tyto alba. The sequence goes on from NW_024881281.1 coordinate 8,561,125, forward strand.
AAAAATTGAGTTAGTTTCTTTTACTCTATTGGAGTCCCCAATTCCATTGATAAAAGCTTAAGGGAGTCCATCTGCTGAAAAAAATGTAAAAATTTCTGCTATCCCACCAAGCCCCTGCTCTTCAGGAACAAGGGCTCAAAGTTCATCCCTGATGTTTGCAGTGGACTTGTAAATTGCCCCCATGTGCAGTACAAATGATTACTTAGGCAGATAAAATTGAACACAGTGTTTTTACACTTCAGAACTGTTATGTGATCTTGCTTTGAGAAAATCAGGGACAGAATCATACCTGTAGCATACACCGTCTGGGGTTTTTTGCTTGTTTTTGGTTTTGTTTTTTTTTTTTTTTTTTCCCCCCCACTCCATTGTTTGGATGTAAAAGCTATGGACACAACTAGCTTTTCCCTTTCAATACTACTTTATCTGATTTGCCTGCATGAATAATATTACACAGCACTGACAACTGGTAGGTGCTGCATAAGAAGACAAAAAGCTTGATTATCCATGGTCTTGTGCCTTGTATAGTCACTCAGGCAACCTACATAGCATCTGTGAAATACTATTAACCTGAAATGGTAATTTTTTCACCAGTCCTTCAGGGAGAAAGTGGAAGCTGGTGCCTTTGTTATCTTATATCTGTATGGCACAAATCACACTACTGAAATGTGTAATTTTATTTAATTTTTTGCCCGGCTTTCTATGAAAACAAGTTTTATGCAAACAGGCTGCCAGTCCACCCAGCCCTAGTAATTTTCAAATCCCTTGTTCCCTTTCAGAGAAATTTGATAGCAATCTAAAAAACATCAAGTTATGAGAAGTTTTATGCAAATCAGTAATTCTAATACAGGAAAGAGAGATATAGCTCAGTCCTTTTAAGAGACAGCTGACCAGCCAGCTAATAGTAAAACACAGGATGTGTTGTTTGCTCCTCCAGAGAAGGAATATGCAACAGAGCCAGAAGTACATAATGTGTGCAAGGGCAGAGGGAAGGGGAGATGGTTGTACAACGCAGGACACAAATCTAAGTCAGTTAGACTTCTTATTCTCCATGCTCGTAACACAGCCTGGCTTAGAAATGTGAGGAAAATGAGGTGCAATATGGTTGTACAGCACTGATTAAGTGATGCTCTTTCAAAACAAAAACCTCAGCATCTCTGCCAAAAGAAATCCAGTTTATGACAATATTGAAAAGGAAGAAATCTTGATTCTTTCATAGTTTTCTTCCCGTCTCAGTGCAGCAGTTGGGAAAATAACATTCATCACTATTGTACATGACAGGTAAAGAAAAAAAAAGTAACAGCCACATCTGGTATCATTAATACTTTAGCAGACTTCCTATTTTTAAATTAGTATCATTCTGCAAGCAAAATGACAGCTCCTCACAGAGCCTATGAATCTGCAGAAACAAACAAACTAGCAGTTTACTAGTATAGCTGCAGACAGGTCTGACAAGCTTTTCAAAGCACTCAAACTAGTAGAGCCTGATTCTGTAGAGGCACGGAAATGCCAGGCTGGCATTTTTCTAGTGGTTTTTACAGGTGAAAAGTGAGCTAATAAACTACTAGCCATCGACTGCTGCCAAATGGGACGGGTGCATATTGTGGGAGACACCTGCGGCTCTGCTGAATGTACCAGGTGCACCCATAACATTTCATCAGCACTGCCAACGGGACCCAGTCAACAGGAAATCAGCTGGATTTATAGGTCAGCTTAATCAAGCTTGCTGCTCAGCCCTTCCAGCTCCTGTTTGGAGAAACCTCAACAAAGTGTAGCACTGTTTCCTACAAAATCTACCGCGTGAAGTGAGATGGAGCACGGCGAACCTGCCTCTTCCTCACAGCCTAAACTTGGTCTGACTTACTATATTTCTTTTCAGCGATGAACACCTGAAAAACACAATAATGGGGGAACAAAACAAGGTGTCTGTAATAGCTGTGCTCAGGCAGGAACGGAACCGAGCCAGCTCTGACCCTGGCATATTGTGTCTTTTGGCTCCAGAAGGCAATTGCTCACAAAATCAATTGCTTCTGCAACACAAACGCACATATATACAAATGAGCTGTGGTACAGACTTCAGGAAATAACAGTCTCCTGAGGTAACCACAAGCTTAAAATTAGGCTTGAGGATGACAAAAAAGTCTGTTTGCCTGTGTCCTGACGTGTTTCATCCATCTCGGGGAGTTACCAAGGCTTCATCTACTCTGCTCACTTACGTCAATGAAATCAAACAGACTCTTGAAACGACCACAGGAAGTTCTCCACATGTTAGCTGAGGCATCTGGAGCTTTTCCCATTATTTAATTCTCGCTTGGTTGCCAATTGAAAACACCAAAACAGAAAGCAGAGACATTTCTCAATCTTTCCTCATGAGGGATTTACCCATGTAAATCCCATCACAGAATAATGCCTCTGAACAAATTTAAAGATAATATTTTCCATTCTTGTTGAACACTTAATTTTCTCAAGTGCTACATCTTACTGCCAATCTGGTAGTACCTACAGCAGTACAAAATGAACTATCAAATAGTCACTGTTGGTTTGCATTCTGTGTTGTACATAAAAGCATTGCCCAAACTGACTTCTACTGCTAGCTGCTACCTATAATACATTTGTAGATAAAGAAATCAATGTACTGAGGAACTGAGTAAGTCTTAGAAAGCCTCTGCTGGGAGCTAATCTGTGCAGTTCTTTTACATCAGTTATGGTAGGTCTCGGAAGGAAAAAAAAACAACCCAAACCCACAGAGGTCAGATTTTAATCTCTGAAATGAAGACACAGAATCTGATCCTCGGATAGAAAATCTACCATTCACTTATTCCTACCTCTTTTAAGGACCTTTCCACGTCTGGATTTCTCCAGCCCTACACTCTCGTTGCTTTGCCCAGTCTAAAATCACTCTTGTGCAGCTGTGCTATCTGGAAAAGACTGGGTGGTTGTATATTCTAGTGAGTTTCTTTTTTATTTCTCCCCAGCCTATCTTCTTTTTAAAGTAGAATATTAGATCTTACTTATGCACCCAATTAAATACAGTCTGAATGGAGGATGCAGAGAACTGCCCAGAACCTAATCAGGTTCTTCAACTTTGTAACCTTTACCTTTAGAAATCTCCATCTTCAAAAAGCAGCTTTTCAGGATACTTTGCAAAACATGGCATGTATTACTTCTCTATACCTCTCCTCCTGACTCCACTTTGCCTTGATGGCATGTGTAAGAAGTTGGATAATAAAGTGCAAGCCACACTGTGGACTGTGATCAGCCTCTCACCAAGCTTGAATTTTAAAATTAAACAAAACAAAACCTGCAATGATTGTAATTAGCAGGGGAAAAAAAATCTATCCACACCTCATCTGAAACAAAGCAGACAGCACCATAAGGACATGGTTGACCAAAGGAAAAACTTTTGAGCAAAGTAACAAGTAATTATGGAACTCTCCATTTTGATACTAAGACTTAGCACATCTAGACCACAGTATTTCCTACAGAGGGCTATAGATACCTCACCAGCTAGCAGACAAGCCATATAAACTACTAATATACAAGTAGATAAAATAACTGAAAATCCACAAACTTGCATTTGCAGAGGACCCTCAAAAATCCGGGGTTTTCATGGCTAGGTCCGATTTGCCATGCCTTTTGAAGAGGAAAAAAAAAGCCAGCAGGTTGGAGGGGAAAGCATCATTAGGGCTCACACTCAAAGCAGCTTCCAAGGAGACTCACACAGAGAAGGCCCAGTCTCTCCGGACAGCAAGGCACTGCCCTGGCTCCCATGGACCAGTTACTAGGTCAAAATATTATATTAAGGCTGAGCATTCTGCTTCTAGGTTGCAGTCCTTTTGATCAGGTTACTATGGTGCACGCTGGCATTACAGGCCCGTGTGATGTATGTTTGCTGTCAATGCTGAAATAACACTAAATGCATCTGAGCAGGCCCCACCTGCCGAGCAATATGTTCTCAATCCCTCAGGCAGAGCTGTGTGCTGCCCGGCTAGGAAAAACTTCCTCCCACCCAGCACATGGCAGGGCAGGGAGATACACACTCACGTGCTCACGTATGGGGGGTGGGATGTGCAGCAGAACAGACCCTCCCCCCCCGCTTCTACTTGCTGTGACAAGAAACTCCTGTGCTCTTACATATTTCCCCCCCAAAAAAAGAGGAAAAAAAAAAAAAAAAAGGAAAAAGAAAGAAGGGAAAGGAGCACAGCCTGTTAATCACATACATCATTACCACAATTGGCTGAGAAGTTGGCTTGTTGACGATTGATTCATGAGTTCCTGTTGCAAGCCAAGAAGTGAGAGAAAAGATGGAAATATCCTTATTTATTTATTTGTAAGTACAGCAGGAGACTCTCCTGAACGTTGGTGGAGACCACAGTTCAGGCTAATACACGGGAGGTTGCTCTCTGCCTGCCACAAGAGCTCACACAGCGACACTGATTTCTTCCTGAATTGATCAACATGATCACTCTGTACCACCTGTAGTTTTCTCATCACAGACAAGAATTAGCAGGGCAAGGAACCAGGACACATCCTTTTTTGAGAAGGGGAGGTGTTGCGTTTTTGATGGTGCCTCTGGAAATACTAGCAGGTTGAATGCAGATGAGTTTCTTGCTCATTCATACATTATCGCTGCCTGCGCCTACGGCCTGTGCAGTGATACCTCGGAGAAGCAAAGTAGTTCCCAACTCTCAACACACGTAACAAACGGAAAAGGATGAGCCCCATCCCATCTGGTGAGCAAGCTCTCTGCAGGTCACATTAAACAGCATAATTAATAGTTTTAGATTAAATACATGCAACCCTCTTGTTTCACCGAAAATAACACTTTCAAAGAACAGTAGAATTCAGGGCTTTTTCTACTGCTGTGCGGCTATGAAGAAACAGTCTTAGTGTTAAATTACTTTTTCCTCTCACACCAATTCCACTTGCAGCAAGAGCTTCACTCCTGTAGAACTGTACTCTGTGTGTCATAATACTACAAAACAAATATTGAGATTGATCCACACAGCAGCAGCCTTTTGCTGTGCCAAACTTCCCATTAAATAGATTCTTCTGAACTTGCATTAATTGCTGGCTACATGAAGTTAAATTATAAAATTAATCCAAATTAATAAACAGTTATGGATATTTCTTCATGTGAGAAAAGGGAGTAAGTTTGATGAAAGAATGGCCATGAAGTATGGACAATAGAGTCCTTTCTCTCCTTCTTCCTGATATGATTTATACAGTGGGAAACTCATAAATGAAGTAAGCAATACTATCAGAAGTTTTAAATAGAAGTTTTAAATGTTTCTGGGTATTGATATTCAAACATCTAAAAGTTCTGTTTCATTTAAAAGAACATTTAAAAGTTCTGTTTTCAGTTTATTCATTTGCTTCCATATCCATATAGGATGTCTAAAAATTTTGTGATGGCAGCAGAGCAGTGAACACGCACATAAGGGAACCGTGTTGGAGATATGTGGTAACAGCCAGCTTAGTCCAATTTCTTATGACCAATGCAGATGGCATTTTATTAACTTAGCAGCAAGAAGCTTTACACAGCCTGGGTGTTTTTTTTTGTTCCCAGCATTTTACAGCTGAAGAGTGCCTATGTAAGTATGTCCTACTTAATACAAGTGTGGATATTCTCATTATTTAAGTAGAGATTTTAAAAGACAACTCATTAATAGCTGACATCCACTGACACAGAGAAATGATCTTGAGATATCTTGAAGACACTGAGATGTGTGGGGTGGGGACACGCGGGAGGGCAGGGGTGGCATCCCGAGGGACCTGGGCAGGCTGGAGAGGGGGGCCCGGGCAAACCTCATGGAGTTCAACAAGGCCAAGGGCAAGGTCCTGCCCGTGGGTCGGGGCAATCCCCAGCACAAACCCAGGCTGGGCGAGGAGAGGCTGGAGAGCAGCCCCAAGGAGAGGGACTGGGGGGGTTGGTGGGTGGAAAACTGCCCGTGAGGCAGCACCGTGCGCTGGCAGCCCAGAACCCACCCGTGCCCTGGGCTGCAGCCAGAGCAGGGGGGGCAGCAGGGCCAGGGAGGGGATTCCCCCCCTCTGCTCCGCTCTGGGGAGACCCCCCTGCAGTGCTGGGGCCAGCTCGGGGGCCCCCAACAGCAGAAGGACCCGGAGCTGCTCGAGCGGGGCCAGAGGAGGCCACGGAGATGCTGGGGGGGCTGGAGCAGCTCCCCTGGGAGGCCGGGCTGAGAGAGTTGGGGGGGTTCAGCCTGGAGAAGAGAAGGGTCCGGGGAGCCCTTCGAGCGGCCTCCCAGGGCTTAAAGGGGGGAGAGGGAAGGTGGGGAGGGACTCTGGATCAGGAGGTGGGGGTAGGATGAGGGGTCATGGTTTTAAACTGACAGAGGGCAGATTTAGATGAGATCTAAGTCAGAAATTGTTCCCTGTGCGGGGGGTGAGGCGCTGGCCCAGGGTGCCCAGAGCAGCTGTGGCTGCCCCCTCCCTGGAAGGGTTCAAGGCCAGGTTGGACGGGGCTGGGAGCCCCCTGGGCTGGGGGAAGGGGGCCCTGCCTGGGGCAGGGGGGTGGGACTGGATGATCTTTAAGGTCCCTTCCAACCCAAACCGTTCTATGATTCTACGATACAATCTTAAATCACAGGAGCCAAAAAGGACTGTTGTGGTTTAACCCCCGCCGGCAGCTCAGCCCCACGCAGCCGCTCGCTCCCTTGCCCCACAGCAGCATGGGGGAGAGAATCAAAAGGGTGAAAGTGAGAAAACTCGTGGGCTGAGATAAAGGCAGTGGAATAGGTAAAGCAAAAGCCGTGCCCACAAGCAAAGCCCACCAAGGAATTCACCCCCCCTTCCCCTGGGCAGGCAGGCTCAGCCATCCCCAGCCCAGCCGGGCTCCAGCACGCGTAACGGGGACTTGGGCAGACAAACGCCGTCACTCCGAGCGTCCCCCCCTTCCTCCTCCTTCCCCCAGCTCTGTACGGTCTGGGATGGCCCTGGGGTCAGCTGGGGTCAGCTGTCCCGGCTGTGCCCCCCCCAGCTCCTTGTGCCCCCCCGGCTCCTCGCTGGTGGGGTGGGGTGAGAGGCAGAAAAGGCCTTGGCTCTGGGTGAGCGCTGCTCAGCGATCACGGGAACAGCCCTGTGTTACCAACTCTGTTTGCAGCACAGATCCAAACCAGAGCCCCAGAGTAGCTACTGTGGAGAAAATTAACCCTATCCCAGACAAAACCAGCTCACAACAGCAGAGTACATGACCTAGGGAGGCAATACCTCATGGATAGTGACTGTAAAATCTCTCCTTGAACAACCTAGCTTCACACTGAGCTGGACAGACTATCCTGTTAATGTAAGGTTTGGGCTTTTTAAATTATATGAACAGAAGCAATTCTGATGATTTCTCCTTTGAAGCCCCTTGTTTAGTATGCCATAAAATGAAATGAGCTTACTCCCCATCGATTCCTGCACAGCCCTCACATGTTAAAGACTTATGGACACTGCTAATCTGTGACAAAACCAGGAAGTGTAATTAGTCCTGCCAAACCATCTGTTAGGCCTAGGAGACTTGGGTGATATTTGGGAAAAGCATCTAAACATGTGTGCTTGTCTTAAGTCCCAGACCATCCAAACTTGGCCAACAGCTGGGTAAAGCAGGATTTGACACTTCTGTTGAACAGGCCAGAGAAAGAAAATGCTGCTAATACAGAAAGGCACCTACTATTAGTCATTTCAAAAATCTGTTATAAATGATCAGCCCAAAACTGAAAGTAAGCGGCAGTAATTAAAACTGTCCTGACACTCCCACGGCAAAGACATGAAATACGTTGCAGCAGTCACAAGCAGCACAGAAACACTGTACGAGCACTGTAACTGGGAGACAGGCTTTAAAATCTGTGTGTGTTTTGGTTTACCATTAAACCGCCTTCTGATACCACACATTAACAGCAGCTCTCAAAGAGGCGTTCTTGGAGGAGAAAGAAAGACAAAGATGGAATCAAGTGGGAAGGTGTCCGTCTCAGAGGAAAGGCCCAGCCTTGAGACACTTTAACATACACTTTCTCCTGAAATTAATTAGCATGACCGGTGTTCGCAACGTCTTGATAGCGGCTGTTCTGTTTTGCCAGAACAACTCGAGTGGTTCCCTTATCGTGCTTCTCTCCAAGAAAACACTTTTGATACATTTCACAGCAGAACCGTGAAGGGAGAGGGAAAAATGTTAGCTTGAGAATATTTCTGTAGCCTACACTCTGCCATGAGACAAAGCATACAGATTTGATGCTTATATATTAACACCATAATGTAATGAATAACACAAGGATGGATAAAAACCAGTCAGGTCTGTACAAGTCAGAGAGCACAAGGCAGACTACGACAGCAGTGCTTCTGACTGACAAAATACTTTGTGGGACAAAGTGTGCGCTTACCACTGAGATGTGTTAATTCGTGTAGTCAGTATATGCCCAAGGGCCAAAGCCCACAGTTAAACAAACTTCATTCATTGTAGAAACACTGCCTATGAACATGGTTACAATGATTTTGGTTAACTTTGTATTTGCCAAAATTTGATGCTGTTTCAAAGTAAACATTTTTCACAGAAGAATCATAACACAGTTGAGAAAAATGTTGAAAATGTCCGGAGAAAAAACAGAGTTTTGCTTTTCCTTTAGTGGTTTTACTGGTCTGGAAGACTGTCAGTAATGACAGTCAGCCAATCCTGACATTTACCTGGGATAGACATGGGACAGTCTCACAATCAGTTACCCAACTTCAGATCCAGAAGGCATGTCCTCCAGGTTGCTCAGGAAGCAGTCTTTTTTTTTTTTTTTTTTTTTATGCACTCAAATTTGATTCCAAGTACTTATCTGATTTGATTCAAATCCCATTTGAGAAGGTTTCTGCATGCTCCTCAGGCAGAGCAAGGACCAACGTCTGCACCCCACCGCAAACACCACTGATAATTCTCACACATAAGACACGTTCATATACACATACGGCCTTCTCTGGTCTAAAAACAGGTATTTCAATGCAATTTCATTTTCACACAGAAGATTTTGTCTCAAGGAACTGTATAAAGAGGAACAAATACAAACTTTGAAACCTTGTAAATTGTCTAGGAGCACAACTGCTATCCTCCAGGTCATGCTGTAAGCCATGAGATCATGAAATTGTGCCACAGATACTTGCATTTCTTGATATCAAACACGAAGCAAGTCTAGATACACAAAAGGTGCCAGAACAGCTATTAGATCAATCTTTTATGTTAAATACTCAGACCCATCTTTGTATTTCAGAACAGAAATTACTGATAGCATCGTCATACTAGGCATGACTAAAGATCTAGTCAAGCTTGATAAATTTCACAGTTCAAGTATCTTTAATGCAGAATGCATTCAACTGTTCACCTCTCCATCTGCTTTTACATCTCCCTTCAAAATTTGTATGTTTAAACAACCCTAAAAAAAAAAAATCAGAGGATCTATTTTTTTTACAATCACAATCTAGCTATAGTTAAGAAAAATGACAAAGCTTTTCAATTTTCAGAGATGGAAGAGTGTCTGCTGTGACCTCTCCAAACACTGACAGACACTAAAAGGCCTCTCAGTTGATTTAACCACATTTCTTGAAGTTAGTACTTGTAAAAGGAACATGTACAGGGATATAAAGTGAGCGTCCCCATGGTACTGTCATATATGCCAAAGATCTACAGATTATTAATACATGGGCTTGCCCCCTTCATTCTACAAGAGCTCTTGTAATGCCTCAAATTAATTGGTGAAGAGTTCAGCAGCTCCAAAGAGATGATTAAGATCAATTATTAATTCCTCTTCCTATTCTTTTATCTGTATTAAATTTCAGGATTAGAACCCTACTAACAAAACAGTAACTATAATAAAAATAAATAGTACAAAACTAGCTCTTCAATAAAAAAAATAATTAGAAGTAATAATTTTTGCATGTTCTAAAATTTCTCAGTCAGACCATTCTCTTGCATTCAATATATATGAAAGAAATATAATTGCACTTTCTCTTTGAAGTAAGGAGATGTCATCTTCTGATTTTTCTTTTAGGTAAAGTAAGAGAAGTGGAGTTCAAGGGGAACGCCCTTGAGAAGTTTAGGGGTAGACACAAAACGTAGGCAACAAACAATAAAAAGAGATGGTTTGTGTGTATTTGTGTATCTGAAAAAAGACTGAGAGTTTATAGATACATGTGGTGGCTTAGGAGGGTGTTTGTTTAAAATCTGTATTTACTGGAGTTCTCTGGAGGATCAGAGAGTGGGAATAAGAGATCTTCACATCTTAACCAAAGAACCAGAATGTGAAAGACATTAAACAGGAGTGGTGCTGAGCTGGTACTAACAAACAGAAACAAAGAACAGAAAGGTTAAAAATGTTATAACTAAAATCCTCTTCCCCTTTCAACTGCCTGAGCTTTAGACTTTTAATCCCAAGAGCTCTCCAGTTTTCTAGTGTGTCTCCTAGGAAAACCGGAGAAGTCTGGATCTGATATTTCTGAAAGAAAAACGAAAAAAAAATATCCAAGAACTAAATAAACAACCTTTCAAAACGTTTTGTACAACCTAACGAAGCAAATGGGACCTAAGCAGACCACTTTTCCCTGCCCCCCTGCACTTGCAGGTCACCTTTATCCATGACACACAGCAACAAAAGCAGAAAAATGAAAGTTAAGGCCAACAGCCTGTCCTTAACTTGTCCTGCTGTGCTTTGGTACTTCAGGGCTCTCAGATTAATGTGGATGTCACACAGCATATGCTGTAAGAACGAGGCACCGCAGGATGTGTTAGGAATGGAGGGTTAAAGCTTTGGGCATCCTTATCGAGGTAAAGCTCACAGACCTGAAATGGTACATCTCTATGGATTTAAGCTTTTTTACTTGGAACTCTTCCCTCAGATTCGCAGGCAGGAGCGTTGTGGTCATCGAACTTGTGCATCTGACTTTGCTGAGCACTGAATTATGCAACTTTGCCTGAGCACTGTTGTCTTTATTTTTAATACAATACATGCATTCCAAGTATCATGAACACGTTGAGATCCCCCAATCTCTGATTTTCATAGTCAGGTGCACAATACAACACAGAGCTTTTGTACAAGCTGATTTTTTTACCTTGCAGAGTAGACAAAAGACTTTTCAAACAAGCAGAACATAAATGAGTAATGTGTTGTGCAAATGCTAAAGGAAATTACTGAGGAAAGAATGAAAATCCAGTGTGAAAAGGAGCAGAATTCCATGTATAAGCCTTGTTTTTGAAGATTTTGGGCAGTTATCAGAAGCTAAGAGTTACCAAAGCGTAAGTCTTCATACATTTCACATAAGGACAATGGCTGCACATTTAAAATGACAGTCACACCTTTCACCTCTGGGTCAAAATTCATTTCAACAGTTTCTTAACAGTTTAAATCTGTTATAACTATAGCATCAATAACTGGAATATATACACAGTAACTCTCCAAATCCTGAGCTGTGTTCAAAATTGTGCACAGAAGTCACATTTGAACAGCTAAAACAATCACCGAGATTAAATCAAGGTAGAATGAAATCAAACACCAAGGGCTAACTTCTGACACCAACTTCCCATCTAAGTCAGTAAACATAACCCTGCACCATGGTCTGCTCAACACGCCTGCCCACAGGGAAAGCTAAACTGTGTATTCCTTGCAACCAACCTGCAGCTGGAGATGGTCAGAATCTAAATTTCACCTTTGGTAGCCAGACAGAGCACTGCAACCCATGTGTGCATGAGGCAGGAGGCAGGGGACGGTGGAAATAACTGACTTCTGAAAATCCCAGCAATAAGTCCTGCCGTGTGAGCAGGGAGGAGGAGCCGGGAGGGAACCGGGGCTGAACTTTTGTTTCTTTCCCATATGCTCCCAAGACATCAACAGCTGACTGGGTTCTCTATCTTTGGTCACCGAAGCAGAAGCTCTCTGACAGAATACTTCATTTTTTCTTTAAACAGCAGCTCTTGACAGTTTATAAAGCCTTACCAGAATGTATTCCTGTTGCATTCAAGATGCCCCAGCAAACTTTGAGCTCCCTAAGAAAGCAATAGGATGTTCCCTTAAGTCTTAATTACATGGCCAGCACTCCCTGTTTCTAGTGGTAAGTCTCCGAACAGGCTGGGAGTTCTTTTAGGGAGCCTGTCTGCCCCTTTCAGCTTCTGCAAGGGGAAGGTAAAACCGTGCTAGAGGGACTCAAGTGCCCGGTTCTGAATTTGCAAAAATAGCCAAGTCCTAAGTAAGAGAGAGAAAAGGGAGTAAAACAATCTGAACTCCAACCCCCACAATCCTTGTTATCCAGTCCTCATATTGGAGATGCTTTATAACCACACATTTTAAGAAATGTAAAGGGAACTATAAACTAAATTCAATTTAATTGGGTGCTCTCCTGACAGAACAGTTATTAATAAGATTGCATTGTACAAACCTCCACGAAATCCCAAATGCAGTCAGATGCACTAGCAAAAAACATTTAACACCCAGCAAGCAACATGCTGCTGGATTGTTGTTGCTCCTCTCCTTTGCTCTTCCTCCTCCAATTCTCTCTTTTCTTTTATCCAATTCTCAAAAAAAAAAAAAAAAAAGGAAAAAAAAAAAGCTCATCTCGAACAGCTCCTATAAATTATTCACATGATATTACAGTGTATGTCAGCAGTCTCACAGTGTTTAAAAAACTTAACTACAAGCCAATTAAAATGTAAACTGAGAAAGACGGATGGGGTTGGGTCGCTCTGGTGTGAACTTGAGCAGCTCATAACAATACACACAACTTCTAGACCTGCTAATTTGACAGCTACTTTCATCAGCAGACGCTTTTTCGTTCTTTCTTTTTTTTTTTTTTTTTTCTTTTTCTTTTTTTCTTTTAATGCAGTGTTTCTCAGACGACAAACCAGTCTATATCCAGCAGATTAATCCCCTGGGTCTCACAGTGCTGTACAGGCACTCGGTGTGTTAGTTACTAACAGGTTTAGATCAGGTTTACAGTGGAAAAGGGGGCAAAGGGGGCCTTCCCCTCCTGGAGACACCAGTTATTGAAATTTTACAACTAAATGACAGCAATTTGAGTGACCCTATGTTTCTTAAATGAAGCCACTAATTTGTCGCAAAAAATAAGAATATAGTATATTCTATTGCTACAGAAAAATAAAACTCTTCCAATAAGACATCTAGGATTATCCAGTGCAAGCATCAGTGTAACAAGTCTGGACATTTGCCTAAATTACTTACTGCTGGACTACTGAATAAGCCAGGCACCAATTAGCTTTTACAGTGATAATGACACTAATTTTAATCTTCATGGGTTAACTGCAAGAGCACCATATAGTCAGACTGTAACTTGCAGTCAGCAACATTGGGGAAAACCTCAAGAAATGAAAGCATTATAGACTTAAAACCAATATTTAACCAGGCAAATTTAAGGCATACTTAGCTAAAGTCCTAAACAAGGAACCAGGAACATTTTAATTTCATTCTTAACCGTGTTACTTGATTGATGTACCATAATAAACAAGCCGTTTTCCTTATCTGTACAATGGGGGGATGACAGTGGAATGACTTATCTGTAAAAATAGTTAGGCTGAATGCAGTGAGAGAAGTAATCATTACTGTCACCTGTTTTTTCTCTCTCTCCCCTTTAAGAAAGGTGAAACCTGTGAGAGGTTCTTCTTCTGGAACCACCAGAAACTCAACTGATCTAGCCAGTCACTGCATTGACAACATACACCCCTCCACACCAATTTGATCTGGCACTCTCGAGTCATCCTGGATTACAGGTTAATTACAGTCAGATTCTCATGGAAGAGCATAAAGAACGTACTTGCTGCAGTCAAAAAGGGTTTACACATAGTGGAGACAGCAGCATTAACTCAGGATCCTCCCCAACCACATGTGCAGCACTAACAAAACAGGAAGCAGCAGGAAGGAGGCCACGTTTACGTTCCCTTCCGTCATAATAGTAATCCAAGATGAATGAGTTGACCAACAAAAGACATTTATCCCAACGAAAGATGGCCAGAGGAAAACAGCCATCAGGGTGATATTGTCCTACTTTCTGATAGAGTGACAAGGGAAGAGAAAGAGGCAATTTTTAAGAATAGCCAATATTTTCTTGCAGCCAAAGATACTGTACTTTTCTGTTTGGAGCATTTGAAATTTTCCATTTGGAAGAAAAAAAAAAAAAAGTATTTCATTTTTATATCCCATTCTTAACCTGAAATAGAGTTTTAAACAATATATTTCCTGCAAGATGAAACAACTCAGAATCTCCAAAAGCTCTATCCACAGTTACACAGAGGGGACAAACAGCAATGCCCAGCTTGTGGGGAGGAGCATGGAGAATCTCAGTTTGAAGTTTAGAGCCACGTGCATCTCTCTGCCCAGGACTTGAAGCAAAACAACAGATGAGCTTCAAGAAAGAATACATCGCTCTGCTCAGAAGCTGTCTTCATGCCTGTGAGTGCTAACCAAAGATGGCAGAGTAGTTTTGTTCCAAATGTTCTGTATAAAAAAGGAAATGAGAACCAAAGCAAGAGCCATTTTTTGGTTCATATATTACAAGAAGAAAACCAATATAAGGAAAACACTGTAACTTTTATATATAAACTCATGAAAATACATTGCCTTAATATGTTTTTTATCCTCCAATTCTCACATCTTAAAAGTTGTATATGATAACTTTCTATAAATTAAATCACTTTGAAGATACAGTGAAACTACTTTTCAAAGGAAAATAAAATGAAACCTAGGGAACAACCTTTGAACACTCCCAAATCCTCATTTGTAGAATGTGTATTTGAGACAGAAATAGAACCACCTAACAGGATTCATTTTTACTGATTCAAGTCATGCCATGATTGTAAATTCTTTGCTGGTCAGACAGCTGGAGGTATTTTCATTTCAGGCCCAGGAAAGTAGGGCTTTATTTCTACCAGCATTCACTTAGTTTTTCTTTCTGAAAGGCATTGAGAAAATGAAGGGAATTAGGATGTGGCATCCAAAATGACAGTTCCCTGAAAACACTGTTTTCTGTATACCTGAATTGGAGTTTTTCTCTTGATCTTCCTTGCTTTCCCTAATTTACCTCCATTCTGGTGGGTGACGGTGCTGATCATGCATGTCACCTCCAGTTTTTCTTGATCCTATATGAGATAATCTGAAATTCAAGACCCTAAATCCAAACAATGGAAGTTTGGAATGCGCTAATAACTACGTGCCTGAAATGCTCTTATGAAATCAGCAGTGCTCTGGCAAGGGGTTCCTGCACTCAGAAATACTCCTGGCTGAAGCTACACATTATTTTCATCACTGCTTTTTTCAATGAGGGTTTTTCCTTTCCTTTTTTAAGAGCTTGGCACCCTTCTTATCAGTCTTCTGATAAAGAGATGCTTTTATTTCCTTTACATAAAAATTATTAGTATCTGAAAAGTAACTTAATCACAAAAGCTACCAATTTCTCAAAGCCAGGAACTTGTGCTTTCTTCATTCACTTTCTTCTAAGCTAATTATTTTGTATCACTTGTGGAAATTGTATCAGTTCCATCCTTCAACCTTATTTACACATCCAGTCCCTGTGAACTGACATTGATCCTAAATCTATCCACAGAAAAACTGTCATGGTTCTGTCCTAGGATTCTTCTCGGAGAAATACCTTAAAAGCAAGTTTCCTACTTATGCCAGCTCATTACAGCAGAAAGCATTATCTTACAACTAATCTTAGCTATATGTTAACCACTCTTAGCATCTTGTCAACCCTCCAATATGGTCAATTACTAGATAATAGTGCCCACTTCCACATGTCTTATTACTTAAATGGTAAGATCAATAATTAAGAGTACATAGCACCATTAAGCACCTGCTGATGAAAGTCTGCTGATGCATGGAATGAATAAAGGTAATTACTGCACCTATTTCTTTTGCTGATTCTGAGGATAGCAGACTTAGAAATACCTAAATTCCCTGATGCTTCAGGAATTTTTTTCATCTCCAGCTCTACCTTCACCAAAAATCCTTGATGAATAAAAAGGGGGGAAAAAAAATAATCTCTATTTCTTGTCTGTATGTTCACTCATTATAAAAAAGAAACAAAGTTCTGCCTGCTCTTTTTGAATGTTAATAATCCCATGATTGACTACAAGTTCCTTTGCTTGATTTTTTGATGACTGGATACAACCTATTAGCTTCTTTTTCTCTTGTTCTGTTTACTTTCTATTTTGGTGGGTCATGGTCCATACGTATTATATACATGCCTCAAGATTTTAGCTTTTACTCTTTTAGTCATATTACAGAATTACCTGTCCTATTTGCTCTTAGCCTTTGGGACTGGGTCACAACACATGACATAAAAATACATTAGCCTTAAAGGCTGAATTATAATATTGACTGTATATCTAAAATGGATATCAATTCACTACCATACTAAATAAAAATAGACATAAAATCCAGAATGTTAATTCTTCTTTGAGACAAGTGATGTGCTTCAGTACAAGCTAGTTTTAACAGAACTTTAATGTGCTGTCAAGGTTAGGTAGAAAGGATAAAAACTCACATATAAAATATATTTACTTGCACTACAAAAAAACATCTCATGTTATTCATTCCGTCTCTCAATTTCATGTCAAGAGAATGCGATCACTTCAATAAAAGGACTATTTGCAGAGTGAACAACCAGCAACTCGTCCACTCAACCTGTATCCAGAGATCTTCAATGCAAAAACAAAATCACACATTGTGTTTGCTAGGAAAAACCTAAAAAACCAGATGCTTATCTTCCTTATTCAGTTATGGACTTTGGCACATTGAAAATCTATTTTTTTTTTATTGATAACTAGTGCAACTATTTGATTCAGTACAGCTTACAATTGTACAACAAAGTTTCCATATTCTCCATAGCCTCCATGTACGGAAAACCTGAAAAGTTTCAAGTGTATTTACTATTTTTTGCTTGTAATCTCAATTTCACTGTTCAAAATCTGCACAGTAGGGAAAATACTCTTCTCTGAGCTGGAAGGGAAATAAAACCTATGTACTCTGACATTCCTAGGGCACCTAACTAACCCAGAGACATAGAAAAGGTTTTCACTCTTTTCAAATACTTTAAGATGCTGCTTTCTAAATTTCTGAGTACTCACAGAAAATACACCTTGCATGAGTGTGCTGGTTTTGGCTGGGATAGGGTTAATTTTCTCCACAGTAGCTACTCTGGGGCTCTGGTTTGGATCTGTGCTGCAAACAGAGTTGGTAACACAGGGCTGTTCCCGTGATCGCTGAGCAGCGCTCACCCAGAGCCAAGGCCTTTTCTGCCTCTCACCCCACCCCACCAGCGAGGAGCCGGGGGGGGGCACAAGGAGCTGGGGGGGGCACAGCCGGGACAGCTGACCCCAGCTGACCCCAGGGCCATCCCAGACCGTACAGAGCTGGGGGAAGGAGGAGGAAGGGGGGGACGCTCGGAGTGACGGCGTTTGTCTGCCCAAGTCCCCGTTACGCGTGCTGGAGCCCGGCTGGGCTGGGGATGGCTGAGCCTGCCTGCCCAGGGGAAGGGGGGGTGAATTCCTTGGTGGGCTTTGCTTGTGGGCACGGCTTTTGCTTTACCTATTCCACTGCCTTTATCTCAGCCCACGAGTTTTCTCACTTTCACCCTTCCGATTCTCTCCCCCATGCTGCTGTGGGGTGAAGAAGCAAGCAGCTGTGTGGGGTTTAGTTGCCAGTGGGCGTTAAACCAAGGCAATAAGTAAATGTAGCTTTTTTAAAATGAGGAACTTGCCACTTCCTGGAAAACTTTGTTCAAGAGCAAACTACCATATGCATTAATGTAAGCAATGGGAATTATCTTCAAAACCCTTATGCCATTTAATCCTATTTTCCCCATGAAATCACAGGAAAATGCCCCTTTGTGTATTCTCCCCTTTGAAAGGAACTGGCCATAATTCCGATAAACTCATTGACCTCAATGAAACAAAATGATTTCCTCATGTCAAAGCGTAAAAATAAGTATAGGAGAGTTTACTGGAATTTTCATACTTGGGCTATATACATAAAAATCTGGCAAGAAATCAAACTTAGTATATACCAGTTGCCTAATGCCGAATTATTTTCTTAAGCCTTTGATGTTCTCCATTTTGCTTTATTATTCTTATTTTTTTCATTTTGGTATTCTTACTAGCTTATATTTGGACCATAAAACTGCAACAAATGGCCATTCACAAGAACACTTAGCATTACTGTGTCACAGAATAACTAGAGATGTCCTAAGAATTCTTGCTATAGCATAGTGATTCCAATTAGACATTGATGCTGAAAGTTTGATTCCTAGCTTTATATAGTCAGTCAAGGAAGTTTAAATGACATGATCTCAAGTGCTATGTTTTCAGAAATCCCATACAATTAAATGACTTGAGCCTTTTTATTTAGGAGGAGTTCTATAGGTGTATGACATCCATTTCCAACCTGAGTCAAAGTACACATACGAATGAACACCTAGTTTGTCCCATTCCTCAATCCTTCCAGAGCTCCCTAGATTTTTCTGTTCTGAATAGTAGAAGAGAAGTATACTCAGCTCACTAAGCACTTTCAAGCTGGCTGTTTTTGCCAGAACTGCTTCACCCGTTTTTAATTGCCACCAACATAAATGTCAAATGTTGTATTACAAGAAATGAGTCATGTCTCTGTTAATGACAAAGAAAATGCTTTATGGAGCAGATTCAAAGCTTGCACAACACATAGATCGTCTTCTTTTTTTAATATGCTAAGAAATTTCTGTGGTTCTGGACTTTTCAGGAAAAGATCAGCAGGGCTTCCACAATATTCACTTGAGACTACAGAACAGTCTTCTGTATTGCCAAAAAGCTGTTGCAATCTGCTCTAAATCAGTAATGTCTCCTTTAAGGAAGGGGGGGAGAGAAGGAGGGAGAAAATAAAAAGTTATCTCAAAGTAAAGCTCATGTTTTTGAAGTTCTCTGCTTTTAGCAAGTTCTGTTCTATTTAATAGCTTCCAGAGTCAAGAAGGTCTCAGGTAGACCTGACTTACCTAACCACATGAGCAATTAGTTCTTCCAGACAGTATGTCTGTTGTAATGTAGTTCACTTAACTTCACATGGTGAATCAGTTCACTTTGATGGCATTTTTTTTTTTTTCCTTCCCTCCTATTATTTCTCTTCCTTGTCTCTCGGCAGCTGCCTGTCTTGACATCTGACCTCCACTTGCTCCATGGATTGACTGTTTCAGGCACTGCTAGGGAATTAAAATCTCTGCCCATTCCCCTGAGAATCTGAATACACCCCCAAGTTCATTGCAAATCCAGGTCTTCCAAACACAAAACGAGCACTGCTTCCCTTGGCTTGGTTTAATATAAGTTTGATTAAGAATGTGGTTGCTGTTTCCAGCATGTACCTAAAGGGAGACATCAGTTTCTGACAGATGCTGCATAGTCCTACAGTCTCAGTTGGTGATTTCAAACACATCGCAGAACTTACAAAACCCAGCAAAAACCTGCCTGACCTAGAAACAAAGATGGCACAAAAAGCCACTTCGTATTCTTTGATTTACTTTAATGCCAAATGTTTTGATAGTCTGCCTAATTGGTCTGGGATTCTGGAATAAAATTTTGAGATTAACTAAACCGGAAACAACAGTAACAATGCTCCAACAGATGAAGGGCAACCGCAGTTAATTGAACTGTTTGCTTAAATATCAGTAGATACGGAGCCATGTTAAAGTGAAGATGCTGCCAAGCACTTGTCTTCCGTTGTATAAAAATGTCACTCAGGCACTTGAGTGCTGTTTCCTATTGTATGTCCCCCAGTGTTTCTAACAGGTATTACATGTTGCTAAACCTCATCCACTTGTATCTTGATTCAATTTAGCATATTTTGGCTTTTATTTTTGAAAGCCATGCACATTTATATCTCTTTCATCAAATATCACCTTAGTAAGACTAGTTTAAGGAATATGTTTGTCTCCTGGTAAAAAGAAAAACTCCAAACCCCCGATTTTTTCTAATCTGCATTCTCTAAGTGGTCAGCATGCAGAGAACAATGCACTGAAAATATACATGCCTCAAATTAGATGACGACTACATACACTATATATATCTAACTATATATACACAGTCAGATATACATGACTATATTCCATACTATACTTTTACAATATAATGAATGCAGCTGTGAACATAACCCACCCCAGAAGAGGTGGGCAGCAAAGCAAAAGACCAACGAACTCCCCTCCCCAATTTGCTGCCTAACAGTGGCAAGTGCTTCCACAACTCTGTGAAGAGGGACACCCCCACCCTTCACACCATCCCAGAAGGCTCAGGAATGCATCCTTGCTCCTGTAAATTGGGACCACTCGATAAAATGAATGGTACTCGATCTGTGCTAATAGAGGATCTGAGATTTCTTACTGCTACAACCTCCCGGAGACCTAAGCTGGAGGCACATCTGCTGCTCCTACATTTTGTTTGCAAGGCTGGTACCTCAACTCTTTCGGGAGGTGCAGAGGATACGATCACAGAGCTTAATGACCCTCCTCGCTAACGCAAATGAAGCCAACAGAAATATATTTTGTTAAAAGGGTTGTCTACAGCAGTGATTTTAATGACAGTGCCGTGTTCATTAAGGATCCTTTTTAATCACTTTTTTTTTTTTTTTTTTTTTTAACATTATATGCCAGTGAGATTTAAAAGCATGTACTTTATAGGAATCCAAAGCATGTTGTGATTCTGGCACTACACCCCACAGACACTCGTCATCCAGTACATCTAGCCAAGTTACTTCCTGGTAGTGCACTAGTTTTACTGTTCAGGCCTGTCCCGTGAAACACATATACCACTTTTTTGTTCTGTTCAGGGATTTCTTTGGGCTGCTGCTGTTCCAGACGCTAGAAGCTCATTTCTAATTGCCAGGAAGCAGATTTCACCATCTAAATTTAGCCATCTAATAGTCTTTAGTGTAGATCATCTTGAAGTTCCTTCTATAATCACTGGGAAGAGAAAGGTGGAGTGAACCACCACTGAGAATGAGGTACTTATCTTAATGGTGGAGGATGAATCGTCATCACAGTTGCACCAAGGGAATGGGCTGGAGGCACTCGATGCACATTTTTCATCCCCCTGGCAGGAGACAGCTGCTTTGCCCCAGGTTTCCAGTTTAATGCTGGGACTGGGCCAACACCCACTGCAACATCACTGCAGTGGGAATTCTCCATTATCGAGCCCCAGCAAGATCAAAACATTAGAAAGAAGGAGTAGCATGCATGGGATAGGGAGCAGACAGACAAGGGAAAGAAAGACACTGTCAGTAAGAGTCTTCTGAAATCCCAGTAATCAAACCAGCACGGCCCTGGGACTCTGCATCTTTCTGCTCCCTTACCCACCACATCTGAAACTTGACTGCCTTGCCATCTACTCTGAACACTCACCAGGCACATCTATGAAGCTGCAATCACTATAGATGAAGGACAAATTCAAATACCTGTTTCTCCTTTTAGGGACAATAAAATTAAAATTTTCCTATACGGCAGAGAAATTCTGAGCCAGATCTAACAGCAAATTTTCAATATATAACATTAAAGCAAAGTCCTCACATCTGAATTCTTCAAAATGCTGTCAAGTTAACTTTGCTCCGTTCATTTAACTCTCGCTGAAGTGTACTGGATCAATTTTCCATCTTGTCTACATGCACAGTGAGTCTATTACAATCACAACAAGAGATTTCTGTTGACCCCAAGAGATATTGTTTGTCTCATTAGCACATGCAGCTAAAACCCTGTAAAGATGGTATTTTTTGGATGTACTTGTTCAGATTTCAATCATCAAGAGGCACTAATGCTCATGAAAACTATTTTTCCATCCTATCCACCCATTCTCATCTGTACCACAGCCACCTATTCAGGACTTGAGCAGTCAATTTGCAGGTGCCACTGAAGCAGTGTTGATAGCTGGCTGCCTACCAGAACAACTGCTTTCTGAAACAGGCAACTCCAGGACTATCATCACAAATGAAACACAAATGGCTTTCCAGGTAAATTAGTCATCTCCTTTAAGGACCAGTTTCTGATACCTGCATTAACAGCGAGTGGCACTCTTTTCCATAAGGGGCTGATTGCATAGCACTCACTTCACAAGTAATCGCTGTGGGCAAAAATATCAGCGTCTCTGATTTTATTCTTTGACTGCCATGATGAAAAGAGACAATTTGGAGAGATTATGAAAAACATTTACCAAGAAGGCACTGAATCTCACATGTGCTGTTTAATTTCAACTACTTTCAACCATGTAATGTGGGCTCCAGTGTTCACACATATTATGTACTTCTGATACTCTGAAGAAATGCATGCCCAAATGTCTAGCATTTCTCCAAAGAATAAGGCTAACACTCAATCTAAAGCTCTTTTTCAGAAAATGGAAATACTGCTCTAACTTGCAATGAAGCCATTAGAGGGAAGAACCTGGATTAGTGAGCAGGGGACTGACTGTGATGCTAGTGCAGCTCTAAAGCAGGATCTGCCATGAGCGCTAGGCTAAAAAACCTTTCCACAAACAAGACCAGTTCATTGTACATAAAACACAAACAATGACAGAAAAGGGAACACTTTTTTATAAACAAAAGCATTCCCCAAGAGGAAAAAAAAAAACAAAAACCAAAAAACAAACAAACAAAAACAAGACCAGAATTTAACTGCAGGAGTATTTAATTTGAAACAGCCTGTTCCAGTCTCTTCTTCATTTAATTTAAAATAAACATAAACCAGATCTCTCCTGTACAACACAATCATTCCCTCAGAAGAAACAGAAAGGAATACGAAGGTCACCCTGGAAAGTTTGGTTGTTGGAAAACTAAGGAAGACGCTCCTGTCTATCAGTGATCCTTGAGGAGTGTCTGGTCTGTTCCCCTCACACGAAATACAGGACCCCTATCGCAAAATTCACCCAGCGCCTCAGTTCCACCACAGCCCCTTCAATCCACCCAACCCCTACCAGCAGTAACTGCCCGGAGAGCTCAGTACTTCGTGAGGGGCATCACCTCCAGCAACCATCAGAATGGGTCCCTGCAGCAAAGCACTTCTTGTATTTGTCCTCTGGCCAAGGTAGTTTCTTCTTCAAATTTTCTAGCCATTCATTCCAACGATGACAAGGATCTCAAAGTCAACCTACCAATTATTTGTCTAAAGCTATTAAACTTCAGGGCAAATTCTGCAGAACGCCTGGTGTATCATTGTATATACTCACTGCATAAGCTACACAGAGTTCAGCCAAAAGCACACATGCATTTCTGACTGCACCAACCAAAAATAACAAAATAAAAAAAAATTGCAAGACAACCCTCCCCCCTACCCCACCCCAGTTTCACCTACCTCCATTAATCAGTTAGCCAAACAAATTCTCCTATTTTGCTATATCTAGTAACCAGAGCAAATTGCAGTGTGGTATTAAAAACCACAAGGGTTCTTAAAAAGACAAGAGTGGAAGGAAGAAACTCTCCATGCACCACAGCAGCTTTTACGTCTGAAAACCAAGTCCACCCTGAATTCTCGATATGCCACATTTGAAAGTCTGAGCTGTGTTGCAGCAACTCACTTGTAACACTGACCAGTCTAAAAAGACTGCAAGGAAACCTGGCAAGAAACTCCTTCTATAACAACAAACCAGGCTTGCAATAAAAGCCATCTGCGAAAGTGCCAATTATCCTTCTCCTCAAATGATTATGTTCCATCCAGTTTTGCTGACAAGCAAGTTATGCCACATTTTAATAGGCAATAAAATGTATTATTAAATAATTAGTAGCTAAGAAACAGAAATTAGAGGGCACTTCCTTTCACATACATCCCCCAGTACTTCAAACTATTGATTTAAAGGCAACTCGATCCTCTAAAGAGGACAAAATGGAACCTGATACAGCAGTTTACCAGGAGACAATTACAAGGCTAATGATTGTTCACAGAGAAATGAAGCAGGAAGAAATTCTAGAGAATTCCACCCTGCTCTGTTTTGTCTGATCTGTCTCTAAATCCCCCAAAGAGCTAAAATTTCTCTAAATCTGTTCCTTGCTCTGAGCCCATTAATTACAGTGTTAAAGGTAAAGAAGTATTGATGTCTTTCCTCTACTCCCTCCATTCCCCCCTCAGGTAATGTCTGGTACTTGTTCAGCCTTTAAGGTATGGTTGCGCTAACTGAAAAAAGCCCCACTAAGACCAATTAAGGCCTTTACTAAGAGCCTGAAAAGAAGACAAATGGAGGCAGAAAGCCCGATTACAAGGAACCTTTGTACAGATGTAAAGCAATTAGAATAGTCTCAAGGGCTGGCCAGCGCAGTACCTACTAGTAAAGGATTTTACAGCTTGTCTAAACTTGGAACAATCCGTCTCTCCCTCTCTTCGGTTGAGTGTAAAAGTGAACCCTGTATTAGTGTCATGTATCGGTTGATAGCTTGGTATTGGTTTCCCTGAGCATGTTAAATCTGTAATGCCGGTCTCAAGATCCCTTGTGGATGACAATAGTGTTACACAGTCAGCTCTAACTTACAAGGAAAGAAGATATGTCTGATGTTAAACCATGATAAAAACCAGAACCAGCTCTTTCAAGACTCTTTTATTTGCCTAATGCTAATCCCTAGAATGTCTCAAATTTACTGCACTGTGCTGCATAATTTGGCACAGAACGTCTAAGAAGTGAAAATGTTTGTACTGCAGTTTTAATAACAAAAATAAATTTTGCAGTGACTCAGTTTAAGGCAGCTTCTGATCTCAGATCACTCTTATTTTTTAAAGAATAAAAATAAAAACTATACTGCTACAAAATCAAAACTGATCAATCAGCTGGTACCTGAGAAGATCTCCAAAACCACACATACCTCCAGATGCCCTGTGCCCCAACACATGCAGACCCCCCCTCAGCCTACTTTTCTGCTCCCCAGCCCTACATATGATTTCACTAGCCCATCTCCCCAAAAGCAAGCATAACCCTGCCATAGGCTACTTCCTTCTAACCACCGTCCTGGTTCATTTCTGGTCTATCTGCTGGACCTGTACCAAATGCAACGCTGCCTTGATCATGATGCTGGCTCAGACTGCATGAGCCTCAACTACCTCAATCTGGCCTTGCATTTTGGATGGGATTAAGTGCATGGCTAAAATGTCCTGGATCCTCTGGTGAAGCATGGATACCGAGAAAGCATCAATATAAATGCCTTAAACACTTGGCAGACATTTATGTGACTGCACCTGCCCTGGGTAGCTTTAGCCTTTGGCATCACTAGGACTTAATGCAGTCCATAAATTTGTAACCAAGGTATTTTTTTTCATGCACTGATTTCTGAGGTGGAAAAAACTTGTCTTACATTCAAGCTGTCATAATAACACTTAGTATTTCCATAGGGCAATACATACAGGGGAGCTAAACGAGCAAAGTCACCCCTACTCAGCAGAAGGAAAAACGGAGGCTCACAGATAAAGCTCTTCTAGGTCAGCTGCTATGCTTTCTGCACAAAATTAGGCTTTAAGGTAATTGACCCACATGAAACAGAAATTTGAGGTTACTGGTCTATGTAGGATTTGTTACGATTATATTACTACTTCTCAAGGGTTTTGCTTTTTCAACACTTGTTCAGGTGGATACAGAAAGGACACAGATAAGTTTTAAAGAAAGAGAACACAAGTTGCTGCTAACCTGCTTACTGTCTAGTTTACAATATCTGATGAAGAATAAACCTTTTGAGGAAGCCTCTGGTAAGAAAAGATTTCCTGTGACAGTTTCATCAAAGATAAATCACATAATGAAATGTGTTTAAGTCTTTTCTCCTCTCCTTATCCATAATCTGATAAGACAGCCCCTTTTTTTTAAAAAAAAAAAAAAAAAAAAGGGAAGAAAAAAAAAAAAAAAGCGCAGCCTAACTTCTGATAAAAGATTCATCATTTCTTAAATTAGGAAATGTTTTTCCAAAGTGGTAAGTACTTAGCAGTCCCTGCTGTGCTACCAAGGATTGATTTGTGAAACAATCTCAGCCACCAACCTGCTAAATTCTTTTGAAAATCTAGTCTGCTAGTTAGACGTGAGCTCATCCAAAAATCTGGTTTCTCCTAAAAATGTGGTTCAAATAAATAAAAGTGCAGTGATGTAGCATGCTAGTCTTTCACACTTGAAATTAAAGTTTACCAGTGTCTGGGGTTTAAGTAAAATAAATCTGGACATCTATCATGAATATTCTTCACATTACAGCCGCAAATCTAAAAGTTTTTGTTGCTGGCAAAACCCACAGTCACCAGAGCTGTTGCTGGCTGAGTTTAAAAGTCAGTGCTATAAAAGTATCCCCAAATGGCCACCTTTCCCAACCAGTCTCTAACTTTCACAGTGCTAAAAATTCCAAACACACAAAGATTATTTCAAAACAGTAAGCCAAAAACACAGTACACCAGGACATCATCTTTAGTAATGAGGTCAGCAGCATACCTTTGCTCCGTTAATTATTTAAGTGCATATTACTCATAGGCTGAACTTTGTATGGCAAAGAGGAAAGGGCTAACGCACATTCTCAATGCAAACCAAGCTGAGCCTACTTAAAAACATTTTAGCAGATATATCATGCTACATTTAAATTAGGTTCTCCAAAGAAGAAACCCTCTGTAGCCATTACTCCTCAGGGTAACGCACTGTGCATTCAAAACTTCTGAATTCATCTTAGATTTCAAAACATAGATGCAAATATCACACACAAAAAATAAGTTTTTATTAAAATATTAGAATATGTCAGATACCTGCTTCATTGCTCTGTCAAGGTTCAAGTGTAGTTCTCTGTATGTTGTATACCCCTCTACAGTCATGCCACTGACAGACTGTAGCCAAAGACATGCGATATTTGTCATCTAGTGTTCTTAGCAATAATGATTTTTGATTCTGTGTATCTTTTCCCTCTCCCTCTCCCACACACACAGGCACAGTTTGCCTCAGGTAAAGCTGAGGGCTAAAATGCTCTCACTAGTGATATGTCCATGATCTGGTATCTGTATCTTACCCAGTTGAAACCACTCACTCAAGTACCTGATCAGCATCGCTATGATGCTTTCTTGCAATATTGGAAAAAGGTTTTGAGTGCTTTTGCACAATGCCGCAATTTGACTGAATGAATCAAAATTGCCTATGTTTCTCCAAGCCCGTTCTTGAAAGAGGCATTCACCCATCCATTTATTTCCATGGTGCCCTGCCAAAGCATCACAAAAAAGCACCACTCCAAATTTTGCTCTATTGATATATAAATACAGTCACTTCAACTAAAGAGCCATCAAGTCACTTTGATGCTTGGTAACTTGATTAAATCTATATTGAGGTAGCAAGTCTTACTGCATGGCCTTTAACACCAAGTTGGGAAATAATTAAGTTTTAAAGCTAGCTGGTGAAAGATAATGCCAAGTCTGGTTTGCTGCTGCAGTGCTGATAAAGGAAGGGGTATACAATTGAACATTAATTAGGTACAAGCAAACATCTTTGCTAATAGCTCATGTTCTCATTCCCAAAATGTCAACAACAGATATTAGTGCCAGATGCTGGTATAACATCTCCCACAACTGGGGCTGGAACATGGGAATAGACTTGTGCATTTGGAGAAAATGCCAGTGCTGTCAGGGGGGATCTGGCATGATGTCATAAGAGCAGTAAACTTCCTCATAAGGGATTTACCAAACAAGCCTCTCTCTTATTAATGATGATTCATGTGTCACATAGTGAGGCCCTGGGAAGCAAAATGAAAACAGTGAACTGGCATAACCTATGAACCAGAGACAACATTAGTACTGAGAGACTCACGTATAAATCACTGGAGGCTTTTAAAGTTATCAAGCATCTTCCACTCAAATTGCTTTAAAAATGTTACTCAATTCACTGCTTCAGTTGCAAAAACTTTGGTTAAATAAGGTTTGTTGTGTCGCAGAAATCATCGTAGTACTGGTCAGACCAGTGAAGCCAGGCCAGTGTGAACAAAGGCAGGGTATAGGATTTGACCACATTATTGTGCCTTAAACAGTTCCCACCACAGGACTTTCTTTCACTATAGTAAGGGTAAAATATAGAAAGTGGAAAACCAAAAAACCTGAAGAAGCAGCAGCAAATTCTAAATCTTACTGCCACTGAAAGGTTGGGAAGTAGCATGAACTGAACAAACTTCTAGCCAGAAAACAGAATTTAACAGCAGATGCAATTTTTTTTTTTTTTTTTTTTTTTTTTGTGGAACTACAGAAGCAGACTCCTAACACCTGATCCAAAACCATGGCAAGCAGGAGCACGGTGCCCTTGGAGCACGCCGGCCCGCGGGGAGGACGGCCGCCAGCCAGGCCACCGCGCTGCTGGGCAGCAGCCAGGCTCCCCCCGGCCCCCCTGCCACAGAGCGACCCCCAGCAACCCAGCTGTGCTGCACGGATTTGCTATGAACGCAGCTCAGGATGCATAAACAAAAGCTCTGAAAAACTTGTAAATAATGCATCTCTGCAATGACATTTGAACTCAAGTTTAATCAAATCAAGTAGGATCTTTTCAAATATCACTTATCCTGTAACTGCAATTTCCAAATCTCTCAAATCCTGGCTTTCCTTTTAATCTCACATGAAAATTGTATTACACTAATACTGTTTACATCTCATTTCCTCTTTTTCATATAAAAATATCACTAACTACATTTCAATTCCCTCCCATTGCTCTTCTGCTATGCCATAAATCTCATGGGTCTTCCATGGCTCAATCTCTGTGCTATTTGCTGCTTTCAAAATAGCCACCAGCCCCTCAGCTAAACAGCCTGGACTGTAATCTCCTCTCAGAGCCAGGTCCCACCAATTCCAAGCTGGCCCGCTGGGTGCTTGGAGAAGCCCAGTCCTACACCAGGTTATGAGTGCAGCAATTTTACACCATTCCTTGGCTTTAACAGGAATGGACTAAACACAAAGTCTTCATTGTAAAACCTGTAAAATCCAGCAGTCTTCATAAAGTCATAAATCACACCTACCTTCTTCCCTGGCTCTAGGATGTCAGCCTCCAAGCCTTCTTTTGTTTTTGTTTGGGTTTTTTTTTGTTTTTTTTTTTTTTACTGCAATTTCAATAAATTTTGTGGAGCAGTAGGTCTGCTTCCATAAGGATGGCCCTAAATCCCCTGCCCTGAAACCACAAAAGACCTAGAAAGCCAGATGGCTTCCGGAAGAGAAGTATCTAGTTCTTCTGATACAAGGCATATCCAGTGAGGAGTCCACTGAGGACTAAACTCAGAAACAAGGCAATATTTTCATTTTCCTGAAAATGGTTAGGAATTGTTGTACTTTGTGTAACTAACTTTCTCTTCTCAGCTGAAAGGCACATCACACAGATACACCCTGAGGCCACAGAATGAGCGAGAGGCATTCACTTGCATTTTTTCTTCCTCTCTGCTTACCTGCATTCAACTGCTGTTGGGGAAAAAAAGGCTCCGGGCTGTATCCCTCCTCCAAGGGCTTGGGGGAAGACTCCCTGTCACAGCCACACCAGTAATACTGCTCTCCCTTTCACTCCAAAACAAACGAGCTCATTAGCAGCTAAATGCAATAGCAGGCTACAATATTTTCAGTAAACTCACAGGCAAAAGCAAACCCCCACAGATGGGGTTTGGGTAAAGATTTTTTTTAAAGAGATATCTTTAATCATTGTATTTACCTTTTGAATTTCCATATAGAGACTTTCAAGTACTTAAGAAAGGAGGGCTGTTAAACTGCAGTGTCTTGTCAAAAAAAAAAAAGAGTAGATCATGCAGAAAAGACATAAAGCAAACTGGAGTTACCAGTGGCACAGGTCAGATGAAATACCTATGTTTCGAGCTCTGCTTACCCACACAAGTCACCAAAATGTCTCCCTCACTGCAAAAACAATAGCTTCATTGGAGACAGGGAGGTGGTGGGCCCAACATGACACTGGCTGAGACTTAATCGTCATTACTGCAATGAGGGCCTTAGATAAGTATGCTCCTGTACGCTGGGAAGAAGTGACCCGAGACCTATGCTGCAGCTCCCAGGCAAAACACAACTGGATTCCTGGGCACTTGATCCCTTGTGCCTCTACAGATGGAACTGCCTTTGTGCTCTGTGTCAGTACAGCTTTGGGAAGAGACAGATGTGCTTCGCTGTGCCATGAAGCAGATTCTTGTACTTCCTTAACCTTCCAAACATTTTTAAATTGGAAAATGAAGTTACTATTACTGGCAAAGACCAAACAGTACAAATATATTAGGCAAAAATGTGGCCAACCAAGCTTCTTACCTATCCTTCACACCCATATTTCTCAAAAAAAAAAAAAACAAACCCAAAAAAAAAACAAAAGAAAGAGGGCAAACTTGGTATTTTTAATGAGTTTAATGCTACTGTGAAGGCTCATAGCAATCTATAATCAAAATTCTTTTCAACAAGGCTCAGTATTATTTTACTTTGCTTGAGACTGTTTACAACAAAATTAGTGCAATTCTGATTGTTAGGGTTTCACAGCAAAATGAGCTACACAAGAAGCAAGTGACATTCTATTTTCCATCTCCCTTTCTGTGTTCTTTTCTAAAAAGATATCTCTACAGGGAAATACAGAGCTTAGAAAAACTGGTATTTTAAGTTCAATGTTCAAATACTCACTTCTCTTGCGGGTCCAAAATTTGATTGATGATTTTGGCTTTCTTACAGCTACTGCCCACATCTGATTCACTTGCACCATGAGGACTGCACATTTTCATGGGAGTATTTCCTCTACACTTACATGAAAATGCCAGATGAGGTCCAAGGCCTCTCATGCCTGCCAGCCCACCTTCATTAGGAAGGCGGGCAGGTTGCTGTCTCTTTAAGGAATATCTCAGCAGAAACATGCAAAATCCTTGGAATCAGTCTGAAAGAGAGGCCAAGGACATTCCTTCCCAAGCATTAGATTTGGTTTCACATGAGATGATTAGACTCATCCATGCTAATTACACTAGAAAGAACTAATTAGAAAAATCTACCATTCAGCTAATGAGGGCTGGGCCTTAACTATCTCAGTGCTTAATTTTTCAGGTTGTAAAATATTACTTTATCCTCCTTCCCCCCTCTCTCTGTGCGCCATCACCATGTTAATTCTTGTAATAGAGTTGATCATTAAATATCTGCTAAAGAAATATTTGTTAATACCTGCAAGTGCCACAGTTTTAAAACAGCTGTGCACTGTTGGTTTCTCTAGGTAATTAAAGTGTCAATAGGATGGGCTAAATTCTCTGCCAGTCGAGGGGAGCAAAGCCAAAGGACCTACCTGCAGCCTCCAATTCTGCCCACTTTCTCTGAGTTAGTGGAAAGGGGTAATACAAAACTGCGAATGAATTCTATGCAGTGCTTCAGTGCAGCCTTTTCAATAAATATACTTTTTCCTCCCCTTGGGAATAATGCAGGATAAGGGATTTCACATGTAATATTATCAATGTGGGAGGAGAGTTTATTAAAAAGCAATGATACCACCTGATAAAGACTAACATCTCTGCCAAGGGTTACAGTATTTAGCAGGAAGCTGATGGAATGAGCATAATGAAAAGCTAATAAATCAGAGTCCTTCATTATACAATAAACTCATTAAGTTACTCCTTGAAAATGGCAAGCCAGACATAGCACAATATCGTTAGACTAGTAATGTTAAAAGCTTTCCCAGAAAATATAAATTCAAAGCCAGCCTCTGAGTTTTGCTGTATTTACATACTTAGTGTCCATTTGGAAGTTTAATGAAAGATATTAGGAAATATCTATGTGATGCAGCATCCCTTCAGCACACAAACTGTGCTTTTCAAAAGAGGGTTTTCAGACAGCCTGGCAGGGGACCAAACCCTGTGCTCTGTAAGATGATGTGTGAAATTAGTGCAAATTGAAATGCCAGAACTTCCATTTTTTTGCAAAAACCTTTGAAAAATCAGATGTGTTTCTATGTTGGATTTTTATTTTATTCATCCTCCTGTACCTATTTTCCCCTGAAGCCACTAAACTAAATCTATTTAAACGTATGACCAGCATGATTCTGATTTTTAATAGGTTTAAGAAGACCCATCTTGAAATCCTAACTGTGCAACACCATGGAGTGTAATGAGAAATCCAAAACATCACAGGTCTCTGATCTATTTGAACTTTATGGTAGAGGCTACATAGGAACTGAAAATCATTGCTCTCATTCTTACTTCAGCCACACTCATGCAAATGAGAAGCAAATAATCAGAAATTAGTAGAATTAGGCTAATTTCTTTACACCTGCAATAGTAGGGTCAATTTTTTTTTTTTTTTTAAAAAAAAAAACAACTTCAAGCTCTATAATATCGATTTTGAAAAATATAGCTCAAAAGGCTTATCTACTAGTATTTTTGATCATCTACTACTCTATAAAATTAAAATTGTAAATATATGTCTAAATGAACAGAGAAATACAGAAATGTTCCCCTTCACTAAGTGGCTTCATTAAAATATACATACTTCTAATTCTAAACCAGAAAATAGTCTGTTTGGATTGAAACTGAGAGCAGAGCAATATGGAGAGACAGATTTGAGTGAAAGGGTTCAGTTCGGAGCTTTCGTTGTTGGCAGCTCAAAACACACACAGGAGTAAACACAATGACCTAGACCCAGTGGAAATGCCTGGCAATGACCCGATTTTCCTTCACAGGAGTGAAAAGCAGGAGTTACTTTTTTGAAATTAATGAAGTCAGAATGATGTAAGGAATCACAGTATCAGTTACAGTTAAGTGTACCTGAGTTCAGGTCACAGGGAAGGAGGACATTGGTAGAAGGGTGGTTTAATAAGGAAAATTAGTTCAAGCTATGGATTTTGAATGGCTTTTCTGACTGCCTTTGGAACAAAAGCAATATATTTGTAGGTAGACTGTTGAGGAGAACCACCTGATTGCATCTTTGTATGTGAAACTGATTTACTTCACACGCTGTAGATGCCAAAAGCATCTATTTAGGAGCATTTATGTAGCATTTCTGTTACCTCTGCCAGTACTCACTAGAGT
Source organism: Tyto alba (assembly GCF_018691265.1). Lineage (NCBI taxonomy): Eukaryota > Metazoa > Chordata > Aves > Strigiformes > Tytonidae > Tyto > Tyto alba. Next base: position 8,594,085 of record NW_024881281.1, read on the forward strand.
CTTTCTCTGTCAGCAAGGAACTACACAGCTACAAATGCCTACATCTGTCCAACCTGCAAGGATTGCTGTCCTTAATAGCCTACATTCAAATCTTCTGGAGATCAAGTTTATTCCCCACCAGTGTTAATGTTATGACATGTCACATTTGTAAATGACTGTAGCTTGTCATCAGAACTTGCAATAAAACACCCCAAAGGTATCTGGGGACTTAACTCCCAGGTGCACAAATATGACTGTGGATGGGGGTTCTCAACCTGAGGAGGTGATCAACTTCTCCGGGATGCAGTGCTACAAACCTACCACAGACTGCACCAGCACAGTTTGTTCCCAAATCCAGCATGTCTGGTACTGGCAGATCAGAAGGATTTTTTGCTGCTTTGTACAGTTTATCTGGGGAAGACTAGGTGGTAGGTACTGGAATCACCTTTTAAAGTTTGCTATAGACTGCAGATCATAGGAAGAAATGTACAGTAAAAGACAAGCTTTCTTTTGTGAAGAAGTTACCAGTGCACGCACCCGCCTGCCCACCCCCTTGAACATCATCATCATGTGTGTCTTTGCACAGACTTGAACGAGGAAGAGATCACTTCAGTGCCACTTATTCCCAGAGCACTCCTCCATTAATATTACATGGAGGAGTTGCCTATCTGAGGACACTTTATATACAAAACATAAACAAGCATTTGACAGATCTACCTGAAACTGCCATTCTAAGAATAACAACCCTCCTCCCCCCAAAAAGAGGAGATAATAAAGGTTAAAGGAAGGGAAGGATCTGTGAAAACTGCTGTCAACAGTGCACTGTGAACATAATCTTCAGAACAATTTACCTATGTCTTTAAAGTAAAGATGTGGAGCACTAAGACCTTACTAACTCACAGGATTTAATACTTGTAATAATAATAATAATAATAATAATAATAATAATAATAATAATAATAATAATAATAATAATAATAATAATAATGATAAATAATAAATAATAATAAATAATAATTTAAAAAGCTTACATATTCCACCAAACAGCCCAAACCAGGCAACCCTTATTATCTGTTATGTCAGCTGTGCCTAAAAAAAAACAAGCGAAACAGTGTGTACCCTTTAATAGTTAATCCTCTAACATGTAATTAGGCATTCACATGACAATCAGAACAGGACTATATTTCATGTTTGCCTTCCCTTTCAAAGCCTCTACTAGAGGGGCACTTACTCTGTCAAATCTGCTATAGTAATCAAAACATTGAAATTACTTCTTTCCACACTAAATATACTGGAACTGGTTGTTTGATTAAATGTAGAGCAGAGAGTGCAATTTGCTAAATTACAAGTATTCTGAACATGTAAATATAGTTTAATTACTGCAATTAAAGAAGATTACTGGAGATTGGCAGATGGGAATGTAATGCTGTTTTAATTAGAGTTTTTAATGCACTGTAACATAAGCATAATATTAACCCTTTATCCTGGAAAGGGCTGGCTAGTCTCTGAAAGAATATTCTTTGAAAAATGTACTAGAGCTAGTGTTTCATAACAAGTCTTCAAGTCAATTCACTGTAAAGCGCCAGGATGATTTGGGAGAGTTTCAGATGTTATTTGTAGTACATGCACTGCAGAACAGATACATTCTGGAGTGCAGTCAGGAAAAACCACATGAGGTGGGCACGTTGTTTGTGCCCTAGATGAAAGAACGTATGAAAATACAGCATTTGAGTAGATGGATTGTATTTCATAAAGAGTGCAATCATAGCTACATCACTAGAGATTTAAGATTCTTTCATGAAAGTTAAAGTACCTCACTCCCAAAGATATACAAAACGTGAAAAGAGAAAATGTTTCAAAATGCATTAGTTCAATTTTGAAAAACTGCTGCACAGAGACACTGAACAATATTGCCCGGGGCCTGGGTTATTACTACTCAGCCTCCAGAACAGTATTTGTTTCATAAAGTAATATTCCAGAATGTACTAAGCAATTTTTGTCATCTTGAAAGCCATCACTTGCAACATTTTATCCATTTAAGTCAATAGCCCATTAGAAATTCTAATTGAAAGTTCAATACTCTGCTTGGAATCTTACAATAGAGGTTGCCTTTGGAAAGCCATTTAAAGTCTTAATCTCTTTATCATTTGGTATTTTGAAGCCTAACTTTGTTCTTGTTAGGCAGATCAATGGCATTAATTTACAAAATGGGGGAAAATGTCACCCTTCATCCTTTAAATCTCAGCGCGGCGAAGAGCAGCGTAAGCGAATCCGACCGTTGCTCTCCCATATTAGCAGAAAACGGTGCCATGGGAGGTTTGACCTACAAATTTTAATTACTGCATGAAAAATTCAGTTCCTGGAGATGAATAGAGACTTGAGGAAAAGCAGAAGTCCACCTTCTGAGTGACTGTAGAGCTTAACTCTTCAAAGGCTGCACCGGTGAATGAAGCAGCATGTGCTACCTTCAATAGGTAATGTCTATAAGGTGCAAGATCAAATTGCACAAGCAATAGAAGAAAGGAAGAGGATTTTACCTACAAAGTAGCTTTATGGGTGTCCAAAATAGATGGACACTGATACAATCCTCTAGGGAAGCAAACGTGGTGAAAATTTGTTTTGAAATGTTCCTGACTTTAAAATAACCTTATGGCTAGTGAGTTCCCTGGTGGCAAACTCTTGGCTTTGCGGAAATCAATGAAACCTTTGCTAGTTTATCAGCAAAGGGAGGATTTCACCTGTGAGCTTTGCCTCCAACATCATGCAAACAGTATGCAGCAATGCCAAGTATTTTGAACCAGTGTTTCCACTCCAAATCAGTGCAGGGAGGAGTAAAATCCTAAAATTGATCAATGGACCACTGCCAAAGAATGGCTCGACATAATGGTAGTAAGAACTAGGTGCTTCCCTAAGCAATTCTGAAAAATCTTAGGCTATACACACTGAAATATTCCACAATTTACTCCTTGTAATACAAGTACAGTAACACGACTGTGGTGTTCTTCAGGTGACATAGGTTCAAGATCGCAGTTGGAATTTTTCTGTTACAGACACTGAGGTTATTTGAGGTGGGGTGATGTGGGGTGGATAGAAAATTCTCCTGTTATCTAAACCAGAAATTAAGGATTTGGACCTCTATTTCAGTGATGGCTACGTTAATGGCCACAGAGGCAGAAGGAGACAAAGAAAAATTAACAAGAGCAAAAGAATGCCCACAACTGCAGCTGACTCGGGGTGTGAGCAAACACATTTAAACAATTTGTGTGTGTTTGACAGGGAGAGAGAAAGACAGACAGAAATAGCTCGTTCCAATTCTCTTACTAGCTTTTTACATCATCCCAGCCACAACCAGTTTCAGCACAACTTGGTATCAACATCATAAACATCTTCGTGACAAGCTTTTATACCTTTGACTCTGGTCCCCCACCTTAAGCCAACAGGAATAAAGAAAGTTGTGGAGATATTTATATTCTATTTTCTGTGGATTACACTGCAATTACATGCTAATGTCAGGTATTTCATTTATTAGCATAGCTTGGTTTTAAAGTATCTTTGCAGACTGTGATTGAGGCCTTATTGTGTTAGGTACTCTGCAAATGCAGAGTGAGAGCCATTCCCTGCTGTTAACAGCACAGGGCAGACAAAGGATGAAAGAAAGGGAAAAAGGAAAAAGGAAAAGGGAGAAGCAAGAAGCCAAACACAAGAAGGAAAGTCTTTCCAACAGAAGACTGTCAATAGCAAAGCAATGGCCAAGTCAGGTTAGGAATCAAAAACTCCTGCATGTAAATTGATACATAATCTCGAAAAGTATTTCTTGTATGAGATGAGAACTTCAGACCCCTGTTACACTTGCACTGGCTAAACCAACATCGTCACTCCCACTCGAAATAGTAGCTTCTTCACCTTCCAATGCAATACATTATTATTCAAAACATGACAGCAACACGATTATAAGATTTAGTCACTTGGATCACCATGTTGGAACATCTTGGGTGTAGTTTCTATACAAGTTTTGGCTTGTCTTAGCCTTACCTGAAACTGGAAAGACCATGATTAGAGCCCATGTTAACATCGTGGAGACTGACTGTTTATATAACTGTTAAAAGGTGCCACATAGAAGGTAACATGCAGGCTTAAATTCCAATTTCTATTGGTATTCTGAGTTCTGAGACTACAGGCGGGGACATGAACCATCAGCTTAAAACCTTCACACTGTATCTTAATAGCAATATTAATTAATACCCAATCATTAGCATTATGCTTGTCGGTAGAAAACAGTACTGCTCTCAGCTTAACCTCTAGATACTGATAGAACTTTAAATAAATATACTATGGTAGTTAACTTTGTTCTGCATTTAGATAATATTTCTTTCCATTTCAAAGTAAAGGATTTCTAATGTCAAAATGCATTTCCCTCTTTTCAGAGCCTCTTAGGTAACTTTTTTTTTTTTTTTTTTAAGCATTCTTTTAACTATTTCTAGATAGGAAGGAAAATATTTCTAAGTTGTACGGGTTTCACACAATAAGTAACATCTCCATGTTTTGGGATGGTTCTTTAGAAATCACCAAGACCATTTTTTGCAATGAAAGAGACCATCAGAAAAGCTTGGTATACCTTGGGACTCTGCCCCCAAACTGAAAGCCTTAAACAGGCTTTACTCCTAGCTTCAAAAATTACATCTCACTAGTGCTTTAGAGCCTCAGCTTTAGTGCCTGAGGTGCTTCACAAAGTTCTGATTTCCTATTGCTGCCAAGTAGCAAAAAAACAAGTATCTCAATCTAAGCATCCATAAAAAGGCATAGCCAAAGTCACTGATCCTTTACAACAAGGCTGGTGGTCTTCGCACACTCTTGATTCTTGACTAGTAATGCGCTCCACTTCCTTAAATTGGAGAAATTTCCCGGTATTGACAGGCTCTGGAATTGTACCAAAATCTGTCTGCGTGGGAAGGGTTAAAACAACCTGAGTAGCTAAACCCCTGCAGCTACCATATAAGCCAGCCGCTTTTAGACAAATTGAGCAAAATAGTCCTTTCAGCTCAGCAGGCACATGACTAGCCGCACAAAGGAGTCCTTCTAGAAATCCCACGAATACCCCCATTATCCTAAGGATTGAGCACAGAGCCACACATTTCACGCCCACTGCCACCTGTGATTAGCTTTTTTACAGTTATTATGGAGTACTTTGATGGCGATGATTGTTTAAAGGCCTCAACAAGCCTGATAATGTGACTTGAGGACTTGACTCCTTTTCATTCCCTGGTTGCTCCAGCTATCACACTAATTTATTTTAGGCGAAGGGGACAATAAAAAAAAAAAATCTGCTCAAAGAAATCACTTAGCATAAAATTGATTCAGTCTCTTAAAGAAACGCATGCTGGCATCCCATGCTAAAGTAAATTAGATATATGATCAAACAAAGCTAACAGTCATTTGAGCTTTGGACTCTTGTATAGCACTTAAAGTTTTTAACAGAATCAGCCAAAGAAAAACAGAGGAAGAAGCAAAGAGCAGCTACGGCCAATTGGTTTGCATGGAATTTTCCTTTGCTCTGCTTGGTGTTTTACAGTGCAAATGTGAAGCAAGATGTTGGCTTCAGGGAAAATGTATTTTACTGTTTGCAAGAAGTGCTTCCAGAATGGATCGCATTGTACCACTCAGTACAAAATAAACTGATACCAAGGGAGCACTAAAGGGGATTCGAGTGCATACGAGAAAACGAGGGCTCCAGTGGTGATGAACAAGTGAAGAAGTATGAGGACTTTTTTGCTTTCCACAGAGATGTTGTGTTGATCTTAGTCTTGCAGTTCAAAATGGCATATAGAGGTACATACAATATAAAGTAACTGAACAGCAGTCCATAACTTCTCAAATAGCTTCTCTCCTCCTGTTTATCACATATGCTCAGCTGAAGTATTCAGATGTAGCTGTCAGTGTCTAGTAAGCTGAGCTGCTCTCCAGATTCACACTTGCAAATACACATCTTTACTGAGACCCACAATTCATTTCTTTCTGTTTTCAAGGCAATTTCAGAGGTAACGGCCTAATAAATACTCGAGAAACAGACATAGTTGTCTTTCACAATTTCTTTACCGAAACTGAGAATAAATTTATCGTTCTACCCTTGCCATTTTGTGTTGTCAATACATCCCATGGTTAGATCCACGTATGATGTGACCTGCTGCCCAAATTGCAGACCTCTGTCCTGGGAAACGAGTGAATACGGTCCAGAGAAAGAAGTGCTTACAGTGCCCAAGCTGTACAGAGAAGCAAATACCAATCCCCTACTTTAAAACCAGTCATCAACATCCCTTTTTAAGCTTGTCATCGGTACCAGCATAACACAATGTAATTTATCAAATCACCTAGATTTAATAACAAAAATGTACTGCTGCAACTCTGTAAACAGGACATGTTCAATTACACAAAGGAACTATTTGTCTTCAGAAGGCATTACTGTTCTACCCGAGCAGTAACCACAGCTTCCTGATGTAATAGCTAGTGGAATTACATGTGGCACAAGTATTTTAAGTATTTTCTAGACAGAAAACAAGATTTGTGAGTAACAGAGAGCAGTAGATGAATAGGAGTAGTTTTGGCTTTCAGAGTAGGGGAAAAAAGATGAAAAGATTATACAGCTTTTCTGCGGCATAACCAAGAGGACTTAATGTGCGGTCATATGATTAGCACGTTGCTGTAAAGTCCAGCTATTGAAGTTCTTGGCTGTTTGTATTCACTCACACTCACCTGTAAAAATGAACATAAACAAATTTGCAGTAAATAGATGAAAACTGGTATAGGACACTTCTTCTGTGGTGCTTCTAATCTCCTTAGGACTGTGGCTCGACATGGTGGTTTTGGCTGCAAGCTTATGAAATTACTGCCTTCCTGTGGTGTGGTGCCAGGCCCATCTCCATGGCACAAGCGTGCCACTCGGTCCATGGTACCACCAAAATTGCAGACACAGCGAACCAGCTTACAAAAAAATACCAAATCACAAGAAGAAAAGCTGATAAAACTGAAGTTTTTGAAAAACAAAAATACTATGAACTGGTTTTCAGTGCAACCCCATACACGTTTGTGTAGTGTGATCACAAGGGTCACGTGATGCATGTCTGGGCTGGGAAGGGCAGGAACAGGAATTCCTCTGAATCCAACTGGTGCCAAACACCTCGCAATGTCACAACAGCTTAATCTGGGGGTTCACTCATTCAGCTCTACTCTCATTCTCCTTATGGAAAAGGCACAGGTGGCTATGCTTATGTTCAGTCTTATTCAGAAGCATTTTTCAAAAGTCATTCTCTGAGTACTGGAATTAATGAAAACTTGGTGTTATGGATTTGTGTGGAAAAGTTGATGGAGCTGTGAGATCCAAATGAAGCTCAAAGAAGTTATCAGTGTCCAGTCCCTCTCTCCCACTATAGCTCTTGTGTTTGTCCTGTCAAACACATCCTGAAGATGCTAATGTACGTTCAGTTTTCCCCTAAGTTATCGCACCTTACGTGGCACTATGTAAGTTTCTTTACATAGAGGCTTGTTTTCATGAGAGTTGTAATACTCAATGAAACCTTATTTTCCATCAAATTTAGCTGAAATACGTCAATATGCTTCAAAGTTACTGAGGAAATTAGAGCACAGTCAGACATCATGATCATTTTGGCTTTGCTTCCACAGGTTTACCAAATATCATCTCCTTTCCCTCATCCTTCAGATTTAGTCTCATGTCACTAGGGTTTACATCTGAAAAGGAGGTGGCTGAGTAGCCACATAGCCACAACCTCACTCTGTGGATGCATGACTGTACCACACCAGCTAACGGTGAAGGGAAGAGGGGCTAAGCATCCTCCATCTTCCCAGTAATTCTCTGCTTGGCCAGTACCATTCTTGCTCAGTTTCCTTAGTGAACATGACTTTAATTTTGGTGGATCAGTTCCCATTAATGTAATAACACTTGTATTTGCAAAAAGGCTGTGTCAATTTTATCATTATCTAAAGATGTGTACAGGCAGGCAGCATTTCCATTAACAGCCCACACATGATGCTCTGGAGTTTCTGTGGTAATAGTCTAATCCAATTTGTCTTCCTAAAATTCTAGTCTCTAGTAAGACATAACCCTCTTTCTCTACTTCCAGGGATCATGCTGCTTGAACAGTCATCAATCTCTTTCATGACTGGCCAATCTAGGCCACAATTCAGGGAGAATATCTGTATTTGGTGATAAAAGACAACAAAGACTCTATTTCTTCAGGTTAAATCCCAGTTCCATTATAATTCAATGGGAGTTTCGCCACTGACTTCAAAGGGCCAGAAGGCTATCCCCGGCTGTGTCCTGGGAGAGCAACATGATCTTAGCGGTGTCCAGAGGCCTGAAAAGAACGGCTCCTTTTGGAGCAAAACTTCTCCAAGTTTAAAGCCGATCTTTCATTAGAGGCCCCAAGGTCTGGTCTTCCCTAAAAATATACCAAATAACTGTACCACTGGAGAATTTTAAAAGAGCTGTTATTTTATGCCCTAGTCATTTCAAAGCAGATTGGGTTAGTCTGGCAAAAGCAATTTCTAAAAGAGTAACATAAAATATTTAAAGATTTATAGAACAAGTGGCCCACTTAGGGGCTCATCTAAGTTTTACTAAACATCTCTGGATATGCCTTGCTATGTCAGCAAAAGAAGGCTGAGATTTAAATAAATAAAACCTAGTAGAATGTAATAACGGGCAGGGAAAAAAAAATACGATACATCAAGTTACTACTGAAAGGAATATAGAGCTCTAAGTGATCTCCGTACCAACGGCTATGTTTGTCTATCCAGCTGAAAAGGAGACAGCTTTAATCTCGAGGCTGCACGTTATTTAACTAAGCTGAAATTGTTTTCAGTGATGTGAAGTGCATCCACTAAAGATAATGATCCCATTTTGGACTGGCTCTTTATTTTTTTAACAAAGGGGTACCGGTGGATATACTGAGCAGAAATGTAAATAGGTTTGTTTTTTTCATTAACTCCAGCAAATCATCACAGTGTCTAGTTGCATGAAATATAAATCTGGGGTATTCTTTACAACTGTTTCTTTTTGCTCCCTTCCCCTCTCATCAGTGTGTTATGGCTTGCTTAGTGAGGGATTTGCTCCAGAAATATTGAAAGTGCCCCTAGAGATAAATAAGCCACCCATGCCCAAGACCGGTGTGCCAAATCTTCACCTCTAAGAAATGACCCTGAATGTATCTGCACTGAGAATTTATTCCAATTCCTTTCAGTTCAGAAAGACATGCTAAGTAACTGCTTAATTGGATAGTTAAAACTTGAAAAAGCAGACTCAAATACTTTCCTAAATTAGCAAAGACCACATCCCATTGTACTGTGATGAACCCCCTTCTGTTTCAAAGCTGAACATGAATTACTGAGAAAGGCTAAAGGGTGATGGTTAGCTTTTTGGTTTACCACTGTTTAGTCTGCACTTTTGATGTATGTAAGCATGCAAGGAAATTTGTTGATGAATTTCAAAAGTTTTCACAGCAAAGAGAAAGACAATAACAGTCTTAATCTGCTACTTCTGCACTTTCAAGTGTCTCTTCTGCAAGTTCTACTTCCCATGTATATTATGCTGGTGACATCAGTTCTACCTTCAGCTGAGATGGCATATCAGATATTGTTTCCAAAAGCTTGTGTTTTCAAGGTTATTTTGAGAAGCAGAAATACAGCGGAATACCACTACACTATTACTATCTAAGCCTAGACAATGATGACATGCAGTGAGCAGGAAATATATCAGATGTCATGATTCCTCATTTCAATGTACTATGCAGAGCATAAACCTGCAAGGGTCAGCATTTTCTTCTTGAGTGAGCAAAGGTCTTACATTTGTACTTCACTTCAGTCACGTGTACGACCAATTATCACAAGGTACAATATATGAGTTTAAAGTGAGACCTACTTTCTCTGCCTTGAGTAACCCAACAGATCAGTGATTTAATAAAGTCCAATGTACAGCTTTTCTTTCTAAATGCCAGAGGCCCACTCATACTCGTTAGAGGTTATTTGTTCATATTGAGCTCTCAAGTACTCTAATGTAAAAATGAGAAATTTGCTGTAGTTACTGACTCATTAGGCCAGGTGACCTAAAGCTGAATTTGGATCCTTTTAATCCCTGGAAAAAAAGCTGTCAGATAAAGCTTAGGAACTTCAGCAAAACTGAAGTGGTATTACAGCAGTCCTAATTAATGGGTAGCTACAAGTGCACGGGGTACTCAGGGCCATATGGAGGCAGATGGACCATGCAATAAGTCTACCTGCAATACATCATTAATAACCTTCCTAAATTGCTGTGAGCCCCTAAATATACTGTCTGTGCCTGGATTTTTATCACTCTGCTTGAGAGTCCGCTGCACTAGTTTCGGCTCCCTGATCCCCCGCTCTGTGCCCAGATGACTTTCTGACCCTTTTGCAGGGTGCACGACATGGGGCTTTGGCTTGTGACTCTCTGTGTACTACCACAACGACAACCTGCATTCTAGGTGACAAATTGTTGGCAATGTTCACAGGGGAGGAAATCCTCTCCTGGCTCTTGTCAGAGTGACTATTTTAGCTTTGCCAATAGGGCACTTACAGGAGGACCAGAGGTTCTTCTAATGCCACCTCGTCTTTTCAGGTTAATTTATGCCTTGTTCTTTATGCCTGTTTAGTTAAGGACATGCTGCAGATATGGAGAGAAAAATGTCACAGAATTGCCACCTGGCTCCTCTGTTTTGATCTGGCTGGCAAATGCCAGAACCTTTGAACAGCAGGTTGCTAAATAATAAACAGACCGTGTCTTTAAAAACACCTGGCACTTACTTAAAATGATCATTTTGTATCTGGTTAGTCCCTGGCACAGGTGCCAAGCTCAAAGGCATGAGGCTCCCCTTTCCCTCCTATGCCCACCTAAGTGCAACAACAAAAAGTACAAGAAGACACAACAGCAATTAAGTGCAGCAAAAGGTTATAATCCAGCCTACCAGCAACAAGGAACATGAGGAACAACAACAACAAAACCCCTCTCCGAGTGTAAAAACTTCAGGAAAGGGAAGGAAAAAATAAATAAACAAGGATGAAAGAAATGCCCAGTGGCAACCATTTTCAGTGTGACCTAGTGAGCTTTCAACTTCAAACCAGACAGATCAAGAGCTTCCCAGCGGCGTCACCTAGGGATCTGTCATTCACACATCAGGCCGCGTTCACTCTGCCTTGTCTCACGCAGACATGCTGCCAGATACAGAAATATCACGGCCTTCTTGCACGATAAGGAAAACAAAACAAAACAAAAAACCCCTCAGACCAACAGCAATCCTGAAAACCAAGTGCACTGACAAGCTGTGACCCTATTGCCCACAAAAGGGCAACGTCACAAAGTAGACCAGAAAAAGGATGCAAACAGAATGATAATTGGGTAACCATCTGCTATTAAAACATAATTCAAACTGGAGCCTTCCAATGAAGGAGATGGTGAGATGATGAGAACTGGGATTTACTGGAAGGAATCAAATAGCTGCCCTGGGTGCTTTGCAAGCTGAGGGAGACCATCTTCTTTCAAGCTCACCATTTGGCTTCTGAGCAATTTACAGTGTGCTACTGAGATGGAGTGTTGGTTTTTGTAATGTCAAATAGAAAAAAAAAAAAAACAAAAACAAACCCAAACAGTTGCACCTCCACTATTATACAGCCCTCGTGGTACATTATTATACACCAGAAATGACTGATATTATTCAGAATGTGTCCTTCGGCCTGACAGTTTGAGAAGAAACTCAAAAGTAAAAGACTAGTATTTTTGGGGAAGCACAGAAGGGCAAGAAACATTTGGGAAAGGAGAGAAAGATACTTGTTACTACAGTTAAAATATGCAATATCTGACTGAATATACTTATATACTTTTACATAATAGTTTTAAGTAACACACAGTAATCAGTTTTCCAATGACGGTTGCAATAATTTATCAATAGCAGCTACACAGTAAACATGCTTTTTTTTGTCCAGTCCATTTCTACCATATTAGAAGTATTCATAGAGTCTGGAGACACGCATTAGGAAAATACCTCAAGTATTTAGTGTATAAGCTTGAAATTTATGATCTGAAATAGGGACAGGCAGCACTGATGAATCCTTGGCAGTTTTCATGCTCAAGATATATGAAGAACTCTGCAATTTCAGACCAATGCTGGGAAACTATATACTCACACCACCTTTTCCATTAATCCATTAAACTATGGAGTGAAAAATGGCCAGACATCCTTAAATTTTCAACAGTTTATATAGCCTTTTGCACACAAAGTAAGTAGACCTAATAGCAAGTAACAGCCACTCTTTAAGAGAAAGCAAGACATTCTCATCAAACTATTTGTTATCAACCTTTGAACTTGCTATTTGCAAACACTTGCTAATAAGCCATTAGACAAGTTTCATTTGAAAATTAACAAGTACCTGGAAAGCATTTGCAAAAAAGCCAGTGTTGCACACTTGCACTTATACCATGACTGAAGATGACATACTTGAAGCAAGGTATAAGTCATCTCGCATTTCTGGACAAAATTTTATCTAGTCATGATGATCATCTAAACGTTATTACTGGGAAAGAATGATACATCTGACTCTCAGTTCCAGACAAATGCTGCAAATGAAATCACCTGATGAGTTGAAAATACATTTGCATCAATGATATTCCTAAAAAACTCACAGAAGTTTTTCACAGCAATATTAACAGAAAGAAGTTCCCAAGGTGGCTATAGGAAAGTATATTTTTATTTACATTCAGCAATATCTTTCAAGATGGTGGTCAACATCTGTGAAGTATATCTAGGAGTCATCTGCTTAGATACTAGAAAGGATATTATGTGACAGGTCATGCGTAAGAAATATTCTGAACAATGCTTATCCTGAATAGTTTGTGAACAACACAATGGCTGAAATACATTCTTACAAGCCCTTCACAGAATAACTTAAAAAGACAAAGTAATAAGCAAACACATTTGTTAGCATGTCATCTGCAAAGAGACGACAGGACATATGGGTAGCTAAATTATTTCCAACAAAGAGTTTGTTACCAGACAAGAAAAATGTGGTCCAGCATTGACTCAACTGGCTTTAATTACCACTCTCTCTTGACGAAGACTGCATGGGACTCCATTCTCGGAACTGGGCTGATCTTACAGCAACCACAGGACGGTACAACCCCGGACGGGGAGACTGTGCACAGCGTCGCTTCGAAGAAGTCAGTGGAAGTCTGGCCGTTGACTCCGATAGGCACCAGAACCGGCTGTAAATGGAGAAGCCAGCTCCAAATGTCTTCCACCAGTTGGCAAACAAATGAGACATCATGTTTGTGCAGTTCAAGCATTGTTGCCAAATTCTAATAGAATGAGAGTTTCTGTAATCCCGAAAAGGGGCTATGTGATCCTTGGAAACAAGATTCTCTTGTCTGGCCTTCCATTCATTTTGTAAAACATGTTAAGTTTAATTTCAGTGCTTGGAGCTGCAGCTGGCCAAGGAGCAAAATCACATTCATGTGTGTTAAAAAAAGAACTGGAAATGGATGCAAGCTGCTAAATTTTGATACTGATCTGCAGCCAACCTCCAGAGAATGGTTGGGTCAGGACTTTTGGGCTTTTTCCACTAAGCAAGCAAAACATTACTCTATTTTTTATAATCATGAAAGCAGATTTTCTTGTCACGTCTTTTTCTCAATGTAGGTAATATTTGAGATGCAATATTAAACATGTTTACTTTCCAGTGAAAAACATCAGTGCACTACACACCTCTCTCAATAGTTATTTTGATTGGACTTAGCAATGCCAGCCAATTATCTCTGATGCTGCACCATCTGCAGAATTATGCTTTCAGGGCAGTAATTTCAGGAATGAAGAAATACCTGGTGTCATTTAAAGCAGCAAAGCAAAGAATCTGTGAATGATGACAGACATTTTTTTTCCATGGCTACTGACCTTCCGTGTACATCCCCCCCAAATTCCCTGGCAATATTAATTACCCACCTATTCCCAAACCCGTTGGGCCAAATCCTGATCATGAGAACTGAAACAGGCACAGAAATATGTCATCTTGCCAGTCACTGAACGAGAATGGCTGGGGTAACACAGTTCAAACTCATTGTAAACATGGCAATTTCACCACCGAACTCTTCACACCAAACTGTTCAGTAGTGCTAACCACAACTAACCACCAGTCGACAGCGAACGAGTGAGTAACCAACACTCTCCTAATTGTTATTGCTCTCTGAGGTTGCCCTCTAATCTCTGACCCTTTGGAATTTGATCCAGGGCTCACTCCAGCTTTTGTGAGTCTTTCCAGAGAGCTGAACAAACCTTGGTTCAAGTCCCTGTGAATTCAATTCCTCATACGTTAGCCTAATCAAATGAAATTAATCTTTGCTTTATCACAGCTGCCAGGTAACATTTCTCGTGAGAGTTTTTTCAGTTTGGTACATATGCCTTGCATATTTCCTATACTCCAAGAGTCATTTAGTATTAACATACAATCGCTTGTTTATTAAGTATAAATGAGGCAGTTAAAGGTGTACGCTTCCAGCATGGTGGATAGGAGGATCACTTTTGCAATTCCCATTAAACTTTATGAGAAACATGGGGCTTGAAGCCAAATTAATTCTCGTACACCAAGCTAAAAATGAACACCTAAATGTTATTATGCCTGCCATGTTTGGTTTCTATATTTATACTTCAGGCATATAGTTACTGACAAAACTAAAAGCACTGCTAATATCTATCCCAGAAAGCAAGAATTCCCTTGAAAGAAAATAGACTACGATATTTTTACAGTATTGGAACTCTACTGTATCTAGACATATAAAATATTTTTAAAAGCCAAATAACCAAGGTCTACAAGCCTTTGTAGTTGTTTGAAATTTTGTTAATGAATTTTACATTGCTAGCTAGTTATTTGAACAACATGCTCAAGAGAGAGAAGCTTCTGGAATGAAAAATGCTGCAGGCAGAAAAAGAAGGAAAGAGGGAAAGGAAGAGGTTGCAGCAAAAGCAGAGGCTGCAGTGAGTAGGTTGCTCATACAGCTGGACCTCAGAGGGGACATACTTTTCCTGTGTACCTGCCTCAAAGCCCTGGGTAACCAGAGAGACTTTCACACCAACAAAATGTGGTTATTGGAAAATGCTTTTTCACAAAGCAAGACCTCTGTGCTGCTGACAGCAATGAAAGGTCCATGCAGACCAGCAGCACCAGGATCTTGTCCTCAAAAAAGCAGCTTTTAATTTCTCTACTTGTTTCACTAAGTAAGCAGTTTAGGTGAATGCCATCAAAGGCTGAACACATTCCTGTCTGTTTTTCAGCTTGCACTCCAATATACTCTTATCCTCAAATCTACATTCTCTTTTACATCTCCTACACACTTTGCCCCACAAGATAAGAGTTACCTCTTCTCATGTGTTTTCTGAGTGTTAAAGGTGTTATAATATTTTTGATCATTATTGTATAATACTGTATGCTTAAAGAGATGGTTGAAATGCTATTTCCCCCATTACATTGAGAGTACAGACAGAAATTTTCATTCTACTGTCAATATTATTTTTTAAAGTAGAATTTTCACATTCTCATAAAGGCTAGAAATATAATACTTTTTTTTTTTTTTTTTCTTTTTTAGGAAACAGAATTTCAACCCTCTGAGACATTCCACATTTCTCATCTAGTCAAATCTTTTATGTTATATTTGTGTGTTATTTACCTATTTTAGTATGCTGGATGTCTATGAGTTTTCTAGACTTAAGACTTCTCTGATGACATGGTCTTACTGTAATGCTGCTTCCTCATCACACTAGTAACCCTCTAGTAAAAATGGCAACAGGGTTTACATTTCAGTTTAATCCCTTTTTTAAAACCATCAACAATGACAAATATGGGAGACAATGAGGCTTCATTCCTATGCTGGAATCTGTCTAAAATTCGATTACTCTGGAGCTATTTTAGACCTCTTAAGATGCTTTTGTTTGGATTCTTGGCTGGTTTCCAGCCATTCCATCTTTAATTACTGGACACTGCTACACAGCTTGCAAACAGAGATACTTCTTCCCATCTTATTTCCTCTGCTGTTTCAGGCATTCGTTTTACTTACTCTTGCTGAGAAGGCTTTGAGGATGAATTAGAAAAAGATAAATTCTTTCTCAGTCTAAAAATATTTGTCTTGTAGGCCAGATTAAAAAGCCTTAACAATTTCATCTATTAAAATCTGAACCTGGCCTGAGATCACATGCATACCTATATTAAATATGAAATGCAGGACTAAAAAAACAGCTAAAAATAGCTATAGTAATAGGGACAGGAAACTCACACCAAAGCTTATCTTTAGTACACTTATAGTACCCAGCAACTGCTAGGGGTGGGTGTTCCCTAAGTTTCTGCCACTTGTAAATAATATATTCCTGGAGCAGAGGGTTCTGAACAGAACTACACAATTTTGATTGACACTTGCAATACAGAAACCTCTTGGAGAAAAAATATTTCTCTGGTCTGTGGATGGATTTCTCCAGGACTCCAAAGCATGGCAAACTGCCTCACCCCTTATCATTTTTCATCATCTCTAGAATTCTCTTCTCTCTGCTGTTTTCTAACTTCATTCACCACTATATATTTCAGAAAAGGAGAACATTTACTAAAACGCAAGAGGTATATAGTAGCTAAATTTTGTCACAAATAAATTTTAGCCTGATTGTGAGAAATGGTTTCTGTGTGAAATTTTTTAACACCTATTAAAACAAACAGCTGATACATGGTAAGACCCTTGTATCTGGGCATCATGTAGTCCAATGACATGAAACATTTAGACATGAGGTTTCAGTCCAAGTCTTAACGAAAACAAGTTCTTTCCAAAAAACAGAGATCCTGCATCAGATTTTGTACCCCTAAAGTTCACAAGTGGTTGGATGAGAAGATTTTATTCAGGACCATCTAATTTCAGATTAATGTGAGACATGGAGCTGCAAGAATGAAGCAACTAAGAAAAGAATCTTTTGAAGCAACAGTTAAGTCAATCCTTTTAAACTTCACTGGGGAATTAATTCACAAGGAGCTTATTTGTGTGGTGACAAGATCTGTGCAAAACCTTTGTTACAAATGATAAAACATGGGACAGGTTGAAAACATCGTTCGTTGAACATGTGCCAAGAAACATGCAGATTTGTCCTGATTAATATTTTCAGATAGAAAACACGCATAGGCTGGTAATATTACTAAGTTTTGACCTCAGCTATCAAAGCATGTTTGTCGACTTTTGGCTGAGATTCTTTTTCAGATTTGGAGCTTGAAGCCCAACACAGGTTGAATGTATACAAAGCAAAAGTGAGGAAAAATAATATTTGTACAGAGCTCTGAAAACTGACCCATACTCAACTCTAATGAGAACATAATGGTTTACCCAGCTGCAAAAGAACAGAAGCAAGACTTGTAAGAGAAATGCCTCCACTTTCTTAATTTTAAAGATGTGTTTGGACTTTAGCACACACGGGAGATTTTTGTCTTCTGAATGCATGCATGTATTCTTTAAAAAGTGCATCACTTGCATTTTAAACCACATTAAAATGTGTTTAAGCCAGAATGGAAGGTTTGCTTCCACTGAGAGCAATGAGAAAAAAAAAAAAAAAAAAAAAAGAAGAAAATCAACCCGTAAGACTGACTTTATAAATCTTTGGATTACCCTGCAGTCTGTGGGGTATCTTCTATCTAAACTACTGTAACCCACAAGGGGATTAGAATGGATAGTCTCTCACTTGCTCCTCTGAGTCACAGCACTAGCAAATAGACCCACAGTGCAGTGTGGGCAGACAGGAAACCACTAAAGCCAGAGCAGTGATTATGTGCATGCTCTGTGAGACACATTGAGCAGTGAGCCGAAATGTTTGTGTGTGTCAGATCAATCTTTTCACTGACCAGGACAGCTGTACTCACGGGGGGATCACCAATCATCCCGCTAGGAACTGCTTCTGTCCTTCAACAGGCAATTAACGTGAGTCCATTACAGCTCCCTGGAGGCCCCTGGGGGGCTGCAAAAGGCATCGACTGAAAGGTCAGAAACCTCATGAGGACAGGAAAGAAGCTGTGCCTGGCGAAATGGAGTGGAAAGCAGTAGCTATTTGTCACCCACTAGTAATTAAAAAAAAAAGGGGGGGGGGGGGGGGCGAAGAAGAGGGTTGAAGAGGGTCCAACCGTTGTGCACAATTGCAGGCACGTGGCAGTAGTAACAGCATAAATAGAAGCTACAGGAGATTCTTCCTGGGACAAAGATTTTATCCAGCATTAGAGGTGGAAGAAGAGTCAACAAATCCCACACAACTAATTCTACAAAGGAACTGGAAGTGAAAAAGTACACAGGTTGATTAATAGGCCACTATAGCCCCAAGAAAAATCAGAGTAAGGAGTCCCTAGTGGCTGAGGTTCACCACTAGGAAACAAACATTTTAGAAGAGAACCAACAAGAAATAAAGTGACCAGGAAGCACACAGAGAGTGGCATTCATAAGTAGCAATATTCTTCAAAAAGAAGCAACTCCTGAGGTGTTCAGTGGTAGGAAAGCAACAAACATGGTAACTTGGGGAATACATTACAGACTACTCTCTATTTCTGCTTTAGACTTCTGGTCAAGACCACCATGTTGATATATTTTTGGAAGTCTCTGTTAAATGCCTACACATACCTCTCCAAGTACACCACCAACCAAACTTGGCAGTTCTGTTATGGAAATGCAATCAAGCAGTGCCAGGTAGGTGGCCAAAGGAAGGTAAGAAGAGTCAGCATATATAGAAGACTTAATTTGCATGAGTGTGCAAGGAAAAGTTGGACTAAATTAATTCATTATGTTAATCTGGAATAACTTTCACCCAGTTCACTAGTTAACTTTCACCCACAGCATTCAACTGAAATGTTATCACTGTTGTTCTTTCCTGTGATAAGAATATTTCACAGAGATCTAGCAGTACATGTGTAATCAATAAAACAAGCTGAAATATTGCAAATGTTAGCTCTTCAACAACAGAACTTAGAAGGTGAATAGTGAGAATTAAATTAGTGAAAAACTTCTGTCGATTTCTTTGGACATGATTCTGAATTATTTGTATAACTGAAATGCTATTTGATGCACAGAATCTAAACTGCATTAAAAGATAAAAGGACAAGAGAAAGAAATAATCTACAAACTAAGTATCGATATGTCCTGTCTTCACATGACTGCACAGGGACTGTAAACAACACAAGCTCCACTGCTTGCTGATACAAACCATGGTAGACTTTGACTCAATCTGCAAGATCTCCAACATACCTTAGATGATGTAAAAGTTCCGTGCTCTACTTTCACTTCAAAACAAATATTGGTGACTGTGTTCGTTGTTTGTAGAGAGATGTGGATAACAAGTTTGGATTATTTATAATGTTATAAAATGTTTGACCTTGCAGAGCACCCAGCACCGGTTGATTGAAAAGCCTGGCAGATTATTGAGCGTGGATTTAAATACTGGGTTTTGTCCCACCTGCAGCTTTATAAGGCCTCCCAGCTACATCTGTCATAGGCAAGGGCAAGAATTTCCACGTGTATTTCAACATTTGCAGCCTCATCACAGTATAACAAACTGGACTCACATAAGTCACCTGTAGTTCCAGCACCAGAAGTTGTTCATGGTGTATTTCTTACCCATTTCCCCAGAGAATTATGTTACCCTGCAACCATCTCTTCCTCCTGTCTCTTATTTTCTGGGTTCGAACTTAATTAGTTCACTTCCATCAAGATTTGATGGGCACACACACACATACACGTGTGTATATATATATACACCCCTGAACTTTCTTTTCCCCACATTTGTTGAGTTTAGGAAACACCTATTACGGATTTAGGTAAACTGAAATTCCTCAATGTAGCACAACACAGAAACCATTTTGTTATAGTATTAACTGCCTTGTCCCCTCTCCCTTGCATTTCCCCTTCCAAAATGCCTCCGACTACAGTAAAAGGTCTCCCATTAGTTTATTCCTGAGGGCTGCCTGACTGCATTTATGCCACCCAGCACTGCAGGTCATTACCCTTTGTGACACTGACAGTATCAGCAGGTTGATGTTTAATAGAAGCTGCCGATTAGTATCCAAGATACCAGTTAACAAGACAGTTTCTTTTAATGGCTTGTATTGATGAATGAATTAATGAAATTCCACAACTTCTTTGTGTGCAGAGAGTACTCATGTGACACCCTTGGGCAGCATACAAACCATCTCCACTAACATTTGTGTTCAGGCTGTCAGCAAGCCAAAAGACAAAACAGGCTACAAGCGTGCCCTTTCACATGCCATCTAGCCAGCCCTAGTGAAAGCACCTGGGCAGATCCACAGCCGGTGACTTCGTGCAGCAGCACTGGCCTATGGTCATTCTGTGTATGGCCCAGTGTTGAAATTTAGGAAAGCCGGTAGAACAAAACTCTGGCAAACAATCATAATGCCCTATGGTATAAGGCCATACAAAGTACCGACACTGAGGGGAATTTACTCTCTTTTACCTTTGAAATGACACTTTAAAGCTTCAATGGTCAACCCACTTCTTGCAGTATCCAGAAAGATACATATTGAGATGAATATACTGAGACAAGTTTGCTCTACCTTTAATTAGAAGACCATTAATATCAAATGCTCAATTTTATTTTCTCTTAAGTAATGCTTCTACTTTTTAAGGGCACTTGAACTTTTCTAGGAGCACAAGTACCAGCACACTATTAGAACATGAAGTAAATACTAATAACGTTAACAGTATTGTTGCCTCTTGAAGCCAGATTTGATAAGTAGGAAGCAGATTTGCATACATATCCACCACTTGGCATTGACAGTAAAATCTGCAGGTATACAATTGTCTAACACCAAGATTTGGGTCACAGTACAAGTTACTGCAGTGCTGAGACATCTTGGGTCTGCTGAGACCTTGCCTTCTTAAGGACAGTTTGGTTTGCTCAACTAATCAATTGAATAAAAAAAATATAACTTTTTCCCAGGCAAATGAATGTACCACCAGAGAGCCAGAGACATCAATCAGCCCTGTGCCCTTTTCAGTGACACCTCAAAAATTCAACCAAAATGCGCCAGGGGTTTGCAGGCAGGGCACAGAAACCAGGTACCTTAACTTGATTTTGGCCAGGACAAGCGAGGGCCTACAGTTTATGTGCACGCAAGAATCATATTATTTATCTTTCAGCTGCTAAATAAAATTCATTCCCTTTATCACACAGGGAGATTATAAGACCTGAGATCCTGTGCATGAGTTCCAAGCGAGAGATCCCAAAGGAAGTCTCAAGCATGATGAACCATGGGGATGGCGCAACATGGTGTCCTGCTGTGGAGAGGCTTTGGCACTGGGAGGAACAGGGCTGCACTGGTGCAGTACTGCACCCAGGTTAAGGCAGAGACGCTGCGAGCACCGCTTCCAACTCTGAAACTAGCTCATCTGATGGCCAGTGCAGGAATATTTGTGTAGTGTGCCAGTGTACTGGGTAATCAAACCCTAAGACCAAAACCACTATAAGGATGCACCAGGATGCATGTTATATTGACAGGAGAACATAAACTCTGTGCACAAACTATCAAGCTGCTGTCTGCCTCTTTCTGTCATTCTCTTTCTTCCAAAACAGATAAAACAGAGAGAATAAAACCTTATTGACTCGTCTTTCATTCGCTATTTGGGGATAATTCCTTATGAAGTCACCAGGCATTTGTTTGATTTATCACAAATTCATGAGGGTCTTTAACTCATGAACAGTCACAGGAATGAAGCTAACATAGCTTGTCTAACTGTGAAAGTAAGAGGAATTTGACACTACAGGTAAATGAGAGACCACAGTCTACACTGGTTGAAAAGTGGCAGTTACACTGGGGGAGAGAAGCAATACAGTGAAAAAAACAGATCTTGCTGTTTTATTTAAACCCAAGTATTTTGAGTATATTAATGAAGAAATTTTTCACAATGAGGGTAATGAAACACTGTAACGGGTTGCCCAGAGAGGCTGTAGATGCCCCCTCCCTGGAAACCTTCAAGGTCAGGCTGGATGGGGCTCTGAGCAATGTGGTCTAGTTGAAGATGTCCCTGCTCACTGCAGGGGGTTGGACTAGGTGGCCTTTAAAGGTCCTTTCCAACCCAAACCATTCTACGGTTCTATGATTTTGCTGTCTGTCTGCACCAGCCAACATGTACTTCAGGACATAACACTCCATGCATTCAGCCCTCTGGCAGAAAGATGGAGGGCAGATTTGCATTCAACTAACTGATCAAATGTTAAGAATTTCTTAATTGCCTTAATAGTTTAATTTTATTTGTCTCTAATCTAATTAGTAAAGAGAAGTGTGCGTGGGGGGAGTTGATTGGTGGGGAGGAAGATGCCTTCATGTCTGCAATATAGAAAAACCTTCCATTCCCTACACAGCTTTAGTGTAGTTAGTGCTGGATGTCAACAGATTACTGTTTCCTTCTAATTATCCCACTGCTTTGCTGGACTGTCTGTTCTTGAAAACTTTCTTTAAAGGCTTTAATAGCAGGCATTCATTTCTGCTACAGATAAGGTGAGTCTAGCTTTTTATGCGTAGTAATTTAATAGGAACCCAGATCTAATTTAATAGATCCTTTATGTCTCTGTCAAAGACTGTTAACATTGATTGGTGCAATGTCTCATAGAAGTCAGTAAATACATTAATCTCTTGAGAGCTTGCGACAACAATTCCGTTAACAGCATGAGCAATACAGATGGACAAACCATTATTGAATAAAAGAAGAACTGAACTGAAAACTTATGCTAAACCAAGTTTGAAAAACTCTGGAAATCAGGGCATTCCCTGGATCAGTGAATACGACTAAATCTGGATCAGACCTACTGAAGTTTCAGAAGTACCAGGCTGAATTGATTAATGTGTGCTAACACATTTTATTAAAGTTTAACTTACAAGCACTCTCCCTGTATCAGGAGTCCAACCTACAAATGAATGGACATGTGATAGACAAACTGAGAGAGACCCATCCTAGCTATGAAACCTGGCCAAGAAAACCAGCTAGGAAACCTCTTCGTGGCATTCAGACAGAGGACATACTAGTTATATTTGTTATTTATTCACTTTTTTGTCTCTGTACACTTTCTACAACACTTCACTTTCTGAAAGTGACAGTATGGGAAACAGAGCATAGGACTTAGTTCCTGCCAGATGCTGAACATCCACAACTCCAGCTGCTTTAAGAGGCCGACAAAGTGTTCAACCCCTTAGCTGAAGTGCTCAACAACTGCCAGCATAGATTTTTTTTTCCCCTCTAAACAACTGGCCATCACTGGTAAATGTACATCAATACAAAGAAGAAGATTAATGTAAATAGTAATGGTAGATCCAAAGGTATTCCGCGTAGCGTATCTTTATGTCCTTTTTATTTCAAAGCCGGCCCATAACAGAGCTTGGGTAGGAAGCAGAAGGAAAATATCATGGCAGGAATATCAGTGTATTTTGGATGCAAAGCAGGAGCTTATCTGTTTTACTACTGCAGCACCAGAGAAAATCAATTTTGACACAGAACTGCCACTTTACAAGCAAATAACTATACTTTCCAATAACCTAATCTGTGCAAAGCCTACCGAAAATTCCCTAAAGAACCAGTAGTTAAAACCTCCATTAAATCAAAGGGTTTAATATGGGAAGGGAAGAGAGGATGCAGTTTGACTTGGGAATGTAATGGACTCAGTGGGGAAATAAATATGTTGTTTTATGTGTACAGTTACAGAATTTGAGAACACAGCATTCATTTCAAAGGGAATTCTCTTGCTGTGCAACTTATTCCTAAACAGATGTGATTTTTGCTTATTCAAAAACATTTAGGTAACAATTACAGCATAATAAATTATAATTGCCATCATCTTCCAGCTATGCTATGACTTCTATGCAAACACAAAGAAAATGCAATTATATAGAACTGTAAATCCTATTTTCAGGTAGCTTAGAGCACTGACAAAACACTTGTTTATTTTACTTAGAATCAACAATACTTTTAAATCTTATCTAGAAAAATGAAAAGGCTGTATCAGTTAAGCAGTCTGGCAGACTGGTAAGGTCTGTCCTACATAACTGCTGCTCAAAGAGCGGCCTAACTCTAAAGAATTTAATTATCTTTTGGAAACTTACATTTTACTCTTCTGTTTTATACTGGAAGTCTCTTTAAACTAGTTTCTAAGCCGACATTTTAATTAAGCAGGGCATGACCACTGTTTGAACACTGAAAAAGGAGAAAACAACTAGAAATTGACTGAAAAACAAGATTTTTGTGATTGATTTAATTTTACAGGAGATCACACATGAACCCAACACTTTGTATGATCATAAATCTTTCTACAGCGTTTCAGAGAACTGTAACTTAGGGGTGGAATTCTACAAGATAACTCAAAAATAATCCCCACAAAGACTGCAACAATTTGTTAAACTTTATAGAGTTTTCCTAAACTTCCACAGTATATTGCTTATTTCCTCCTCATTTACTTCTGTAGCATTAGAAACCAAGTTCAGTTCACTGCAAAACTCTGTGTGTCAGGATCCGCCATTTATTTGTTATTTTCCAGTATCTCCTGATGTGACAGTTCAGAATTTAAACTCAAAGTCCGGTTAGTAGTATGCAATGTTAATCTTGTACTTGCTACAAATTTAAAAAAACGTTCCTTTGTGAATGGCTAAATCCACACAGGGCTGTCAAAGCTTCTTGCATGTACTCATCAGATTACAGTGAGGTGTGCACTCTCAGTAACGATGTGTGGGCATGCTACAGTGGGTGCCAAGGTTGGGAAATCTGTATGACCAGGAAGGATCTGTGTAGTGAAAAATTACCCACAGCATAACAAAACAAAAGACCATGGTGCTAGGAGGACGTCACCATGAAGAGACTGGAGGTGCTGCTTTGCAGAACTTGTAGCTAAAGAGCATGTTTTAGCAACAGGGAGAACTTGATTTGGTGTTGAGCCATCCAAAAATCAAAGCATATTCATCTACAAAGAGATACAAGCCATACGACTGTGGAGAAATGCCAGTAGTTCCAGAAGGGATGTGGAGACTTCAGGTTTTTCATGAAAGATTACAGAGTGCTCCCGAGTGCTGGGAGACAGGCAAGGTATGTATGCAGGTTTGCTGCCTTGGCTCGATCTCTAAACTCTTGCTTTTTCTCTCACCTAAGTAGCAAGGCGGCTCAGGATCCTGGAAAAAGCATTATCTGTGCCTGTGCTGTGAGCTTGCGCTATATACCAGAAAAGGTAAACTACAAAGCAAAAAGAACTCAAGCATTGAGTGGCTTTCTAGGAAACATCCAAGAGGTGTAGGGGAAGGCCGAGGAAATAACACTAGCTTCAGTTGAAACACAGATCTACCTGTGGAATATGCTTCTAGATCTCCAAAGCAAACAGCTAACCCCAGCCCAGCCCTCGCAAGAGGAGGGAGTGTGGGATGGAAGGCCCCAAACTCCTACAACATCCAGCCGAATGTGGGCCACAGGACCACAACCAGCCCCCTCCTGGGAAGATCTGACAAATTACAGTGTAGAACTATTAGCAGGACTCTTCAACCAAAAAGAAACAAAATAAAAGCAACAACATCTAATTACTAATTTTCTTGCAGCATTATAACCTGACAATCTCTCTTTCAACAAAAAGAGGCATTCAGCATTGTTATTTCAATGACTAATATAGTGTTTCTGTGAAGACTAAAAGAACTGACCACTGAAAAGAAGCAATTAGTCATTGACCTTACACAGACATAATCTTGGTAAATATTGCGTACAGCCTTCCAGGGTGTTAAAAAGACACTAAATCTAAAGTACTAGTGAATCTGAAGTTACTGCGGTTACTGAGCATTTGTGCCCAGTGTCCAAAGAACCTCTGTTATGCTGGGTGGCTGTTTAAAGCTCAGGTTGTTCCTTCCTCTGACTATAAGTTGCTCAGTCAGGACTATTGCACCAACTTTGAGCTCTGCACTTGGTAAGAGGTAGCAACAGCAGAAAGCAGTGAAAACAGAGTTCAGATAAAAGGAATCTGAAAGGTCTCACAAGCCAGGTTTTCTCCAAGGACTCATTCATTGGAACAACTTTTTCACTGCAAGATGAGTTCAGTTGTTCCATCTGTCCACTACCTTCTTCTTTCCCTTCTTTTATTATTTAAGAATAGGTGGAAAAGATCAGTGCAGACAACTGTATTCATGCTTTGTTACTGTCCCCTATTTATACTGTATTGTGATATTATGATTTTTCTAGAGGCCGATTGGGAATTTTCTGACAAAATAGGAGTTTTGCCAGGAAATAACAACTCACCAAGACAAATCGGTTTCATTGAGGTGTCAGATTCAGCAGAAATTCACTGGAATATATTTTGAAGAGATTTCTGGTGGTTACTAATGAGAAGTACAGAATGACCCCTAAATCAAGTGGGTGGTGCACTTTAAAGCCAAAAAATCCCATTCCAAGGCTACCTGTATCTCCTAAATGGCAGGGAAGGGCACCAACTTTTGACCTGATTTTTCTGGATGCTGATTTTGAAGACACATTTCAAAAATTCTCATTGGATTTCATCCCATCTTAGAACAGGAACATTTTCAAAACCCTGACAATTTTTGAGAGACAGAGAAAACATTACTTACTCATCCCATCTCTGTTCCTTTTTAAAATAGAATAAACCCTTCAACAGACCAACTATACTCTAAGGATTACTCTGAAAAAGCTTTTTATTTCCATGCTCATGTGATGAAGAGTTATCCTTCAGCAAGAAGCTAAAAATCACCACCTATTCTCCAGTGTCACACTCCCTGGTGACTCTCTCACACTAAAACATTCAATCAGTCACTGAGACTAAAACTGAGAATGCAGATGGCTGCGCAACAATTAACAACATTGCTATATATATCTTTTTGCCTATTGCTAAATAAACAAACCTTAATATCTTTGTTAAACACCACCACGGTGTTAAAGCAGTTATGTTAGAAATCAATTAAAAAATGCATCTTCAATTATATTTAACCAAAATTTTATAACTGATATCAGTTTGAAAAAAAGTAATATAAATTTTCTATTTATCTAATAAAGCATAGTTGTCATGAAAAGAATGAGGGTTTTGTTTCTTTTTAAAAATAATAATGAAATTTTTGAAGTGCTTTAGTGAGTCACAATCCATATCTATGTTATGTGATATGAAGTCTATGCACTGGGATATGGAGAAATATCACAACTTTGAAATTCCTTTCCAGAAAAATACAGAAACGATGCCAAGACCTAGAAACAGTCAGGTGACTGTTGGACTTTGGTTCTCCCCAGCGGGTGAAACAGGGTTTATAACATTCTGAGAAGGAAGCCCAAGCCTCACCATTTACAGGCACTCAGGATGCCAAACTGTCTGCAGGTGACTGAACTGCTTTGTGAATTATTTTAATAGAAAGCCAGGGTCCTCTCAGAAACATGACATGCTCCTATGTTCCAGAAAACTGCACATAAAAGAAGTTTCATGCCTTACATACCTTCTTCATGGAAGACTTTAATTTGACCTAAAAATTAGCAAGTTGCTGAGTACTCTCTTGTAGAAGACAACCTTATACTTGCATCCCAAGGTTTCCAAAGCAGTATTTCTGACCAACTTGAACTGCAGGAAGGAATTTCAAGGCTTCAAAAGGGATGTTGTCAAGTTAAGAACTATTTTACCAACGTGTTTTATATAGATACAAATGCTGCTTTTCTCCAAGAAAGAGCAGCAGGCAAAAGAGGAAGGAACTACCATCACTGACAAAATCCAGCTGCCCCCATCAGCAGCTGAAGTTTCCCTTTCCACCTAATCTTTCATCACTTCTTTTGTTTCCTTTAGAAAAATATTTATCCTTAACAAGATGCATGGGTTGCATTTAACTTTCTACTGAGTAAAATGAAAATCAAGTTCACACTCTACTTAAATATCTCAAGGAGAAGAGAGGGAAGATGGTGAAATCAAACAAACAAAAAAGTCTTTGAAAAACACTTATTTTTCTTAAGACCTTGGGGAAAGAGTTGAACTTACAGGAGTCACAGAGTGAAAGAAAACATTTTATCAACTAGGCCACCTGGCACTCTGTCTAATGCTTTCAAAAAACCAATAGGGCAGAATGACTGTCAGAAACTCATTTAAACAGTCTGTTAATTTTGATCCTTTACAAAAGGTTAGTAACCAATGCATTTAAAGGGCACTGGATTTAATAGGTCTGCTTCATTTTAGAGCTACAGCAGAGGAATCAGTTTTCAAAGCTGGAGAAGGTTTGCAAATGATCTCAGGTAGGAGGGTTAAAGCACATTAACTAACCTGGAAACTAAAAAAATTCCAGAGAAACTGAGTCAATCTAGAACTCTCGGTATTTCATCAAAACCCAGGACTACTGGGCACAGTTATAATACTAGTGAGAGACAACAGCATATTCCAATTGTCTCCTGTCTTCTCTGGTGTACAAATGCATATACATACTCCAAAAGTCGCACAGAATGGGACGTAGCAAAATCAAAGCCATGTGTCTGCCAGTCAGTGATCAGGTGGCCACTTCAAACTCCTTAGAATATTCCCTCTTCAACTACATTCATAGTTTAGTGTTGTTAGATGGCAAAAATGCTTGCAGTGGCAACTATATGAAACAGTACTGCAAAATTACACATTTAAAGATTTGTTGGATTCATTTTTAATTTGTTCTTCTGGTACAAGTTAGGAATCACATCAGGAATTGAAGCACTACCAGGACACCGTATCAAAAACAACGGTAGTAATATTTGACTTGGAAGGACCAGGAAATTTTCAATTTAGTCTAAGACAAGACTCTGGCATTAGGGACTTTAATGTCGTCCTGCATTTGGAGTTTGTCTTACAACCTCTTCCCTTTTAATCTATGTCCCTCATTTTGTTCATCTGCTCCATTTTCTGATGTGTCAGCATCCTGCTTTAGATCTTTAGTAGATTGAAAGGTGTGCCCTGTGGGTTACACTCTCTCTAAATCATCCATGATGTATTACGCTTGGCTTAAATGACTGAGTCTCATTTGCACAATTGCCCTATTAATTTACTCATCATTGATTTACACCACTTTTGCTGGAAATCCTCCACCAGACCTCTATTTTACATGCACTTTCAAAAGCTCCATTCTAGTCTCTTTCTCCCCTATCATCTTCCTTGTCTCATTTCTCTTCCATTTGTTGTTATTCATCCATCCCCTACCTTCTTCCTCCCTCTCCCTCCCACTGTTCTGTCTTCCTTCTGTTTCTTCTCAGTTCTCCTCCATCTTCCCCCCTCCCTGCAAGTCTACCTCCTTGCTTCAGAGCAGCTAATAAATCTACCATGAAAGGCTAGAAAACCCAGAAGATACAGGTGTAAAGGTAAAAGAACATAAATAAATCAAGATTCTTCATGAAGAAGAGCAACAGCTGTGACTTCTTTTTGGAGAGTTCAAAGACTGATGGGTGACTATCATTATATATTTTACAGTACTTCACTATGTCCTTGCATCTTTTTGTCTTCCTGAGAGGAGCTCAGTCTCTTAGTTCAGATTTTATGGTTAGTTTCTAACCCTCTCAATATATCACATGCCCCTGGACTGGTGCCCTGATTACCAGTTTGACTAACAAAGCCAAACGCTTCTTTCTTTTCTTTTTCTAAACAGTCAACAAACTACTTGGATTTGAGGTACTGGTATACATTTGAAAATACAGAGAAATGCAACCATGTAAGAGAGGCATTTTCAAATTCTCATGTCTGTGTGCTTTGTGTAAAATAAATAAAAACCTCCCAGCTGTTTCTAAGCTGAAAGACTCATTCAGTGTTTCTTTCATTCAAAATTTCAACAGAAAAAAGGGGTCAAAGTGCAGAGGGTTAGACTAAGAGGACTACAAAGATTTACATATTCATACTGGATACATAAATAACCTAACCCTAATGACACACTCAACAGGGCAAAGACAACAAGGAGAGAGAAAAATACAAGAGGGAGAGGTTAAAATAGCAGAAGACCCCAAAGAGCAGTAAGCATACACGAAGTAAATGAGCTTCTCACTCTGGAAGTCAGCCACAAATGAACAAAGTCTCAAAGTGTCCTTAAAATGTCTGGCCATGCCCTTCCAGCAAAGGCTCGGAATGAGTGCAGCACAGACTTGTGAAGTCTGAGAGTCTCACTGGTGAAATAACACCTGACGTATCTTTGAGAGCCCAAAGGCAAAAGAAAACCCTGCATGTGAGCATCGGAGCCTGTTTTTATTCTTGGCAGAGACACAACACTCACTCTAAGTGCACTGCTTATATTTGAAATAAATGTAAAATAGCTATGGTTACCAGTCAGTCAGATTGTTTGCCTGAAAGAAAAAAATCCTCCTCCCTATACAAAAAAGACCAAAAGACCGAGTTGACAACATTCTCCACCTCCTAAACCCAAATTAACGGCTAAACTGTGCAGCTATGAGCCGGACAAGTCCGCAAACTTTCACCGCTTGGTTATTATCTGAAAAATAGCATGTAACAACAAAGTAATGACAGACTTCTAGAGATAATATGCTGCAATAATATAGTATGTGAAGTTACCCATTTTACTCTCAACTTAATTTCCATGTAGTTTGCAATTTTAAGATTTAATAATGTCGTTGAGAAAATACAAATTGCTTGTATTACCCACATATTTACACTGAACTGTACATACCGTGTAATTACAGAGTCAACGGTTACTATGGAATTACAGAGTTTCTGCATAGTTCTTTGTGTCCTCCAAGGTAAAGTGCCAAAAGAATATTTCAGCATGGTGAAGAACAACTTACAGTGATATGAAAAAAAAAGAATAAAACTTTTGTCTTTGGACCTCTGTCTGGACAGCAGAAGGGAAACATAAGCACGTGCTCTCAGTGCAGAAGCACCCACCATCAACTTTCTTTGGTCCCTGAAGTCCTACAAAAGACCACTCTGCAGTTTCTGATGAATGTTATAGACCTTCTCTGAAAGCATTTTACACTGCTGTACCTGAACTGCTGGCCAAGAAATTGACTGATTTTGATTGACTTGTTCTGACCTGCCCTCTTCTTGAAAAATTAAGATGGCAGCTTGCCAGTTCCCTTTGAAGGACAGTGCTTATTTTATTTTTTCTTTACCACTTTTAAAAACACACAGACAAGACTTACATATGGATGGATCATCTCTGATGTCTGAAGGTTTGAAGTTTGAAGGTTAGAGCTAATCTTAGCTGTGGCATTTTGTGCTGAATTCAGAACACAATTAATTTACAAGAAAATAAGCTTTATGAAGTGATTAGGGAAACAGAACATCGGCTTGTGAGAATATCCCAGGAAAAAAAAAAAGTATTATTTGTGTAAAATAAATAGAATTATAATTACTAAGAACTGTAAAATAGAATGACAATATGCTAAGTATAGACAGCAGACTGTCAAAGTGGAGCAGATTAAAGAGGTCTAGAAGACAAGAAACCAAGTTATTATTTCTGATTTTGCCTTAATTGTGAAATAGGACTTTGGGTAAGTAATTTCTTGCTTACTGCTGTTAAATATTCGAGGAAGGTTCTTGAGATGCAGGCAGTCTGTATTGTGGCATGCCAAAGAACCTCAAGGTAATGCTAGCTATGAGAAAATGTCTCCTCCACACTAACATCCTGCATTACCAAATTTCACCAGTTCATTCGCCTTACTGAATAAGCAGGTTTAAAAACTCCTCCCTGAGTACTGTTCAGCTTATAATGGAATGCTGAGAACTATGAGAGATGCTGAGTATCCCAGATGTAAGAATTTCTGTTTTCCCAGGAATGGAATGTTGTGTTTGCTAGTGATCCTGAAATCACTCTCAACAACAAACATTTAAATAACAAAGAAATAACTTGCTACAGCTCAAATACTAGCATAACCATTATTTTTGAAGGAGAGATATATAAAAGCATGGTTGTATCTTTCTACACATTAAATCTATGTATTAAATGAGGTCCAAAAGATTCCCCTCTCTCTCCTTTAAGTAAGAAATTGTCAGGATGCTTACATAAGCTTGTGACTTTGATCCACTCCAGAAAAGAAACTCTCATCTAGGGCAAAGAAATACCTTAAAAGAGGAGGATTCCCCATCAGGAGGCACTAACTTACTCATGATATCATAACCATCACAGCTGGCTCTGCCCATTACCAGGTCAACTCATGTGACCAATTTCCTCTGGATCACACAAAGATATAACACACATTTCTACTGAATGAAGCGGAGCCTGAATCACGTAAGTTAAGCTCGCTTTCTGGTTTTGTATTGTTCATGCTGGGCATGGTTGGACATGATAACAGACCTAGCATAAATCTTGCCAGTACAAACATCAACACTTTTTTTTTTTTTAAGATACCTGAGCTTTCAGAGTGAAGTTTTACCAGGTCAGTGCTTTGCTTCAAGTAGTCACAGAACATCTGACCCAGTCATAGGAGCCCTGAAGTTGGATTATGTAAGATGGTACCTCAGCCTCTTACACCCAAACACTTTCTGAAATCCCCTTCAGAGACAACCCTTGCTTGCCAAATTTCTTGTGATACTTCACTTACTTGGGAGAGTAGCACTTGCACTCGATGTGATAAATATTATATGCTTTGGGTACAGAAAGACGGCGCCTCTTCCTGCCCAAACTTCAAAATGATCCTGGTAATTACTGTGCCAGTGCTCCAGTAAATGATAAACTAATCATTAGTGTGTTGTGAAACAAGCACTCCCTTCTACTTTTAAGGGCAAAGACCACCCACCTGTGCATGAAATCTTTATACATTGGAACATACTTTATATGAAGTGTAAATGAACAATTATATTCTACACAAGAATGTAAATTAGAATGCCATGCATTGTTTTTTTATCAACACAACAATTCCCAAGCAGCTCTGAGGTGAAAAGAGAGCTGGGTTGAATAAACCTTCTGCTGGGCTTAAAAAGACACTAATAAATGAATCTGATTTTCTCCTTCTAATATTCAACTTACTAGACTGAGTGACCTGGTTGTTACCTGCAGAGATTATTTTTCATCTTTGGTTTTTATATATATATATATATATATATATATATATATACACACGTATACACACACACACACACATATATATATAAACCCCACCTAAAATAGTATCCCATTTCAGTTCATCTTTTTGGCGCTATATGTCTAAACAAGTGATGATTTTTGTCAAAAAGATCTTTATTGTGCTTAAACAATTTGAGGTACACACTGCCCTCCTGGGTCTCCCACACAGATGGATCTTACCTGCAGAATATTTTAAGTTAAACAGATTTTGGATGCAGTAAAATAAATGGAAATCAACACAAACTACATACAGCTTTTTGTTAAAGTTGCCAGACACTTCGTACAAGATCCTCTTTTTTCAATTGGCTATAACTTTGCCAAACTTCAAACCATTTGGGCTGAAATTTTCTATGCCAGGTGTCTGCCTCAGGCTGAGTAGAATGTGATCATGTAATTAAAGGCTGTATCATAATGCATACACAGAAGGGGGCAAATTAAGGTTGAACAGGCAACCTTAATTCTCACATTTCTTAACTTTCACAGGCTTGACTTTGCAACCCTAATAATGTTCTTTTAATGTAGCTTTTTGTCTGCAATATTAATCCAAAGCTATATTAATTTATAGACATATCCCACTGAGGACTGGATGTCTCAGTGGACTGGTAATAAGATACACAGCCTTTCACCTCTCGGTCACTGGTTTAAATACAGCCTAGGGCTGAGGTGACGAGAAGTTATTACCACTGACCAGCTGTTTGGTGGCTTGTATGAAACAAACCGGTGATCTGAGTCTCTGCATACAGGTGCCTACCTTGTACAAATCACTATTGCTACTGATACCATCCATAATCCTTAATGCAGTGCCAGACCACCCAAACTGTATTCTTAACTGCCTCACATATATGTGGACGCATGCACAGTTCTTGAGAATACTCCAATATGTGGTTCCAGGTGGTTCCTCCTGGAGGAAGGCCTGACATGGGAATATTCTCTCCCTCCAAAGACCCTGAAGGGGTGGCTGAATGGATGGCTGAAATACCACAGTCCAGCAGAGCACAAATGCACAGGAGTAATTACACTGACTTAGTGATGCTATCCATATACACAGTCTCAGAACCTTAAGTGCAATATTAAATGAGGATGGAAAAAGCCAGAAATGCCACAAACTGAGCAATGGCTGTGCTTTCATCAAATGAAGAACATGCTGAAAATTTGCTCAGTGATAATTCTTTTAGAAAAAAATGAGTAGGGACAACATATGAAAATTTAATTTAGCCTGTCTGGTGCTGCGAAACATGAAGCACTCATATAACTTCCAAGTGGGATTCTGCAAAAACAGGGACATTCATGCCTGAAGGAGGAAAGCTGAACTGCTTCCTCCACCTCCTGAGGCTATGCTGGAGGGAGCAGAGCTTCAGATCACACTGAGACCCCATAGGAGACATTTGTTGCAGGAGCTACTGTAGAACCTCCCCACAACACAAACCATAATCCTCACAAAGTGCGCAGCCCCTTCTGCCCTCCAATGAGGGAAATGTTGCCACTTAAGCAACTAAGTCCTTTTTGGGAGCAGAGAGAAGTGTTCTGTGACTGTTCTCAGTGGGGGAGCAGGGTCTGAAAAGAAATCACTAAGCTACTGGCAAGAGCAAGTTACAGAGAAACCACCAGAGACAAGAAAGAAAACAGAAAGGATTAAGAAGAAGGTAAACATACTTTCTCCAGAGCAAGAGGCAACTTCAGCTTTATTCCTGCCTCCAGAGTCACAGTGATTTAAGTCAAGAAAACATACACAGAAACGGTGTTCTTCAAAACTTCTTTTATCATATTCTACCTTGTCCAGTCACAAGCCCTCCAAGCCCACAAGCTTCAACCCACTGGTTGCCCGCTCTCATGATCCAAAAACATCAGTCTCTCCCACAGTGTTGACACTGGTACCAAACCTGATAACCCAGGCTGCAGAGCCACAAAACTTACTTCCATCCCAACAAGAGTTTTTAAAATATTATAAATCACTGGGCTTCATTTTGGTTTCCACTTACTGCATTCATGTTCCTTTTGAGAGGGACACATTAATAAATACTGTGCCCTGATACTCTAAATGGTTTCAATCCCATACTTTTCTGTATTCAGCACTCATACGCCTCCCTTACTACAGTACATAAATGATATAAACTACTCATCAATAACATAAAAAATTCATACTCTGTCTACAATGCAGCTGCTATCACAGGTTTATGTCAACAATCGTCCTGATTTTTAATAGCATAAATGTTTAAAGAGGTAGCAATTCCTGTAAAGTATCTGCAGGGATATTTAGAGCCGACATATGCCAAAACAATCCCGTTCTCATACAGGAGACATTGTTGCTCAGCAGGAAAACAATGTTTATCCTCACAAATGTTTACCCTGCTTTAGTCATTAAAATGCTCCAAATGGATGGCAAAGGAAGGGGAGCGGCTGATGTCGTTCCTTACCTCATGGTCGCCCCTCTGAGCAGAGAGCACCAACTCATGCATATTACAGCTGAGCTCTCTCTTGTACTGTGCACCTTGATGCCTGCCTCAAAAAATTATTTGCCATCTGACATTATAAAGGTTGGATTTACTTTTTGCTCTAAACATACAGAGACAGGTAATTTGTAAATGCTTTTATGCTTCATAATTCTAATGAGTAGCCTGTCCTTTATTTTTTTCTTTATAATTAAAAAAAAAACCCTCAACTTATCTTTTTTGAGGGGTTCCCACCTTAACAAAACAATGCAAACCCTTTCTTTTAATTTCTTCTGCTTGCTGCCAACTGTATATTGCTTTAAGCTATTTAAAAAAAAAAAAAAAAAAAAAAAGCTTTGCATACAGGCAGCATAAAATATTTATTTTTAATCTAAGCAGGATTTCTTTACCTGCTGTGCAGCCAGAGCTTCTGTTTAAGGCTTGCTTTATCATCTGTGTGTCAAGCTGAAACTGTTTCTCTCATGATCTTTCATTCTAGCTCTAAAAAGACTCCTACCAGACCACAGCTGACACATGACTTCTAACTCATTTTCCTTCTGCCTTTTTCCCCCCTTCACCCGAAACCTCACAACCTGGAAGTTCTTTACTTGAACAGATGGTTTATAAAAATCTGGGACATGCTTGTATGATTGAAAATAGGACTCCTATAAGCAACATCTCATGTAACAATTACGTGAACAGTTGGTCAGAATGGTGACCCAGATACTGCCCCATCTTTCTACTCCTGCAGCCTCAGTAAAGCGTTTCCAGCCCTTTACTGGGTGTCTGACCTTGTGCAGCCAGAGACTGCGATACAGCTAAATCTGTGTGAGTACATTCCCACTGCCTTCTGCATGGGTCTTGATCCTACAGGAGACCAATACACTGCTGTAAAAGCATGTCCTGATGAGTATAATTTTTAAGGTCAAAATTAAAACCATTAAAAATATAAAGTCAACTTCATGCTTCCCATTTGTTTACTACATGAACACCACCAAATTCTCCCAGACTCTTTTCACGAACCAACCACTACATTTCGCAAGTGCAAAATCACAGTCCCACCTGCTTGTCTCTAGGTTGGATCAAGAGTCTGCTGTTGCTGTTCGGAAGAAGGAAAGCAGCGATCTAACTAACAAATACTGAATATTCACAGCTCCACTCAATGACAACAAAGCAGTATGTTCCCATGATCTATAAAAAAAGGTCTTTCAAGTCCAGTATCAATTTGTACGTAGCAAGAAATTTTGATTTAGAATGAATAAATTTCTTGTCTCAAAGCAGAAGCAAAGTCAGAAAAGAGGATTGTGAAAGATTTGTCAGTGGAGTGCACTATTATTGAACAGTATTTCACAAGTACATTGCTTCTTCATATATGTGGACACAGCTGGAACAAGGTATCTGATGAGCAGGATAGCGGAACAAGGATGGAAGAGCTTGCTGCTGACTAAGAGGGGTGGCATTTGGGTGAGGTACAGGAAGGGGAGATGGCAGTAGTGAAGCAACATCCAGAAGGTGAGAGCCGTTTATCCATAAGTACGGGAATTACAGAACCAGACAGCTGTGAAGACCTGGACACGGTTGCATATGGATGGGAAAAATGGGGCTGTGGCTCAACTTCTTAGGGAGCCAAGAAGACATCTGAAAGAAACTCGGTGGAGGCTTTAGATGCAGTGGACATATGAGACTGTAAGCAGTCCAAAAGCGAAAATCTCCCTCACATTTAAGAGTAGACTGGGCCAAGGGAAAAAAAGTGTAATTTTTTTTTAATGTACTTCATGTCAAAAAATTACTTGGTTTGTCTCTGGAAAAGTGGCAGGATATGCCCCACTAAATAGCCAAGTGTGAATGACAAAGCAGTCCTACAAACCTCTTGTTTCTTCTTCACCCAGTGTGGTGTTGGGGAGGGCATTTCCCCTCCTGTGGCTCCTGTGAGCAGTGGGTGACCACGGGCACCAGGCTGCACTGCACCATGCTCACTGTACTGCATGAAGTCTGGTTCATAGGGGTCTTGTTCAGGTGCAGGACTGGGGGCCCAATAATCCAACTTATCTTCCCAGTGCATAATTTAAGATTGTGCCAAAAACCACTGCGAGAACCCTGAAGCTATCCCTTGCTTCTGAATAGGTGAAAGGGGATGGTCTTTATTAAGTACTAAAAGTGCAGATACAGTATATCAAAGGTAAATATCAAGTAGAGTCAACATCTCCATTAACAAAAACCAAGCTGCCTCAGCCGCCACTGAACACTGACAACTCACAATTATTTTAAAACACTTCAAGACCTTACAAAACAGGGACTTAGAAGAAACACAGCACCATTTTAACAAGCTAAATTTCCTGTCACACAGAGGCTTGATTCCTGACAGTGCAACACTCATTTTAGTCTGATTAAGTTGCTGTGATGAACTTCAGAGTTTAGACTGCCCTTGAGCCTCACATCTATCTGATCTTTAATTCTACTACCCGCTCATTTCTTGCTAAGCACACAATTCTGAGTCCCACTGGAACAGCCTCATTCAGGCTCTGCATCAATATGTTCAGTGCTGAATTCATTTCTGCAGGGAGCCCAGTAAATCTGAACTTTCCAAAATCATTTGGCCCCCATTACTAGTAAGCAGCGCTCTTAAATAGGTTGTAACTCCAGCTAATAGGCTCCATAATCATAGCTGAATTGAACAAAAGGGTCCAGTATGGGCTGCCATCAGTCATTTTTATTCCCAATCAAATGCACTGCATAGAAGGGAACTTTTTTTTATACTTCTGGATGCTGAAACTAAGAAACTCATTTCACCTGAATGTAGTTTTTTTTCTTAATAAAAAGTAAGGCAGAAGGCTTCCAAGGATATCCAGAAGGTCCAGCACAGCACCGATGCAAGAGCTGGAACTGGTAACCTTTTCACCTTGCAAAATGGCAATAATCCAGAATACAAGGAGACAGGAAAAACATTAAGATGCAAAGCCCACATAATGAAAAATTCCAATGCTAAGAGACACATCTTCTGCTATTCAAAGAGAACTGACTGTAACTAAACCTAATGTAAAGGAGTTAACAATAGAACTGCTTACATCTTGATCACATTTCCATGAAGACAAGCTTTGTGATATTGTTTCGTCTAGTGAAAAAAAAATAGAAGCCACCATCTAAATCTTATCATCGAAATTGATAGTGTTTACTTAAAGCTTATTCCAGCTTTGCTGACTTCAACAGATATTGAAGTCTCCCATAAATCTATTTCAACGTTTTTTTACAACTCTCTTCTTTCTCAACATACACTCTGGCCTCCCTGATCTATATCAGTGGACAGAAGACCAGATTTTTGTTTATGAATATCTAGAAGTTTCATTGCTGTCTGCTGCAAAGCCTGGTATAAAAATGAATAGCAAGTAAATAAAGCAGAAAAGGAACTTGATTTATCTTTCTCTCTTCTGTGAGGCAGCAGAGCCAGTCCTAGTTGGCACCATATTTTTTACAGACGAGGCAACCTGCAAAAAAAGGTAATGCAAGAAAGCTCCTTTTGCGCCCCGGAAGGCTCATGCCGCACAGACTGACCCTGCCGTCACCATGTGGACCTGCTCTCCACCACTGCAGACTGCAGCTTCCCCCACCGCCCCAGGCTCTCCCAAACTCAGAGACCCCTCGGGCATCCTTTTGGGACCAAACACAGAGGGCTGCTCCCCAGATGATGTCATTTGCTATAGCAGTTGGCTTTAAATTTTGTACTCTTATCAGCACTCCTTATTACTTCGGGTGAGTGCGAATTAATAAACAGGCCAAGGGATATGTCCAGGGTACTTGGGCATATCCTATTGTTCTACCCCCATATTGTATCTGAGGGGGGAAGAAAAATTAGGCAATTGGCAGCAGCAATGTGGAGGAAGAGGAAATCAGACACACGTGGATGTCGGAATTGGTGAATGCATGTAGCATGGAGCACCGGGTTTCAGTTGTTTTGTAAAAGAACTAACAGTACCTATAACTGAGAGTATACATACATATACTTCACTCAAAAAAACCCCCCAAAAAACAAAAAAGAGCAATAAAAGAAAGAACTGACAAATTTTTGAGGCTTAAATCAGGCAAGATAATATAGAGGAACAAGAACAAATCCTCATAACTGATTTTAAGTAAACAAAAAGTTTAAGAAGTCGAAATCAGTAGTTTACCAAATGACTAAAATGGTGATGTTTTTCTCAGCCACAAAACCACCACAAAAATGAAGGTGCCCGATATTGGTATAATGTCCACTAGTTTAACCAAAGTTAGAATTCAACAGAAATCAGAATAGCTGCAACTGATACAAAGTGGTACAAGATGTGAAAGAACCAGACTGAGGTCTACTTGGTTGTGGAAAACTGCCCCAGGTGGAATATACAGGAAGACTGATAAAACTTCGAAATCAAAGTAGCACAATGGAAAGAAATCACTGTTGATACTGTCTTCAGCTGTCCAGATGGTTCAAAACTTTTTTTTCCCCAAACATATACATGAAAATAAGAGGAAGATCTGGAAACCTTCACATTCTATCATCCCTTACCCTAAAAAAAATTATGCTCTTCCCCATTCAACAGTAGCTTGTGGAAAGACCTATCTCCCTTCTCTCCTAAGACGTTCCCCTAGACTGAAAAATCCCATGTTTCTAACCTTTCTTTCTAGGAAATAGGACCACAGATACTTTTCACTGTCCAGAGACCGTGTGCAAGGTAGAGCAGAGGCGTTCATCATCCCGCCCTGCCTGGCACATGGTGCCCGGCGCAGGCACTGTGGCACACCTCAGCAGCCGGGGAGGAGGCCTTGCTGAACCCCATCCCCGGTACGTGACTCGCACGCGTGGCAAGGCCACATCCCCATGAGGTGGATGGAGAAGCAGGTTCTCACGCACTTGGTACAAAAGTAAGTCAGGGACGCCGGGGAGTCAGTAGGGGTGACAAAGGCAGCAGGGCTATTGCTGCAGATGAATGTACACTGACCACAACATAAAATTGCAGACCCTTGTGTAGATATAACTAATGCTGTCAGTCTCCTGCACTAGTAAATACTAAAATATAACCAAAATTACTACTTCTTTAAAACTGCAATGAAGGAAAGACAGAAAGGTACACTGATACAATTCAACTCAATTATTTTTAAACAATATGTGATGGATGTGCAGTCTGCCATCGCATAAAAGACAGGCTCATTTTCTACAAATGCCCACAAAGAGAAATGATAGAGCTCAGCACTACAGCATGGCATATTCCATTAGGAATTAAATCTCTTCTCTCTGATGGTTCCATCCAAATGCCTATTGGACAGTCTGCTGCTTTCATCTACAATATTGTTATTAATTTATGAATGGGACTAGAATTACAGAAGATGAGTCTAAGGTGAGGCCGCATTATAATAATAAATGAAAGAATGACTCCTGTTTACTTTCAAAATATTTCATAGCTAAAATGCTTACTGCATTTTTAACTGTGACATACTTCCTTTAGCTGGTTTCGGTTTTGAAGTAATGATATAAAATTCATTTCATCTCTTTTTCAAGCCTGACTCTTTCATACATAACATCAGGCATGTCATATCTGAGGAATTATTAAAATAAGACGAAGCCTGCTGTATCTGAGCAGAAAAGCTTCTTTGAGCTGGCATCCTCAGGAGAGAAGCAAGCTCAATCTCATTAGTTGGTGCTGAGAAGGCGTCCTAGTCACTAGGTTCAAGGTGATGAAAGATTAGGGCGTTTGGCCTCAGCTCATTTTGTATGCAGCTCACATCACTCCCTGCCCGTGAACACGAAATTACATTGAACCTGGGGAGTCTAACTCCATTAATTTTAAATGGAAGATTAATTTAACAATATGCGGCAGATATTTGTTACAAACCTATCATGTAAAAGTG
Source organism: Tyto alba (assembly GCF_018691265.1). NCBI lineage: Eukaryota > Metazoa > Chordata > Aves > Strigiformes > Tytonidae > Tyto > Tyto alba. The sequence continues at coordinate 8,635,466 of NW_024881281.1, forward strand.
ACGGTTAGCAATAAATTGTGGTGACTCACACTGGCCGGTGGCCCTGGCTCAAATAAATCAGAAGGCATTTACACATAATTGCTGTTTTTAAAGACAGGGATATGGGAGATATGTTTCTTTGATGAAAGATTGGGTAACTCCATTCAAGGAAACAGCAGCCAATATTAAAGCTACAGCATCTCTTTTGAAGGAGATGTTTAGTTTAAGGGCTTGTAGAACTGTAAAGCACAGTTATTGTCTGTCTTTTCCTTAACCTATGATTAATTTTTTTTTCTTAGACAAATCATTTTCATTGATTTCATGAAATGTCTGTAAGAACAATACAGAAATATTTCACATGAGATGAGGATAAGATGTGTGGTTTAGGAACATGCATCACTCTGCACACAAGCACATGCAGGCTGTCACCTGGGACTATGAAGAAAACATGGAGTCTACACTTAAACAAAGGTTAACTGTGGTCCAATTTTTTCTGTCAACTTTCTGGCTCCTGAACAGCATACAGAATTAATAGGTGGCCCTTCTCCTGCCACTGTTCTTTTTCTTCTTGCATTGACTATGCAAAAGTATGATCGGATAGGAAATGTTGTCCCTGAAAATACCATTTTTAGAGAAGGAAAATTGCAAACTCTATTGAAATTAAAGAATGCAGGGGGAGAAAACTAGAAGGATTAGTTGTTTGTTTTTTTTTTCCTTCCTTATTTAGGCATAGATTACTACTGTGCTTCTCACATACTCTGATGATATCCATAGCAAGAACAGGGCCTGTCTACATGTGAAACAAAAATATCTTGAAAGCTAATGCAAGAGAGCAGAATTGGCTCCCTCAGGAAGCAGAATTATCCCACACCTCTTTCCTTCCAGTCCTAGTAAAAGGAGAACTTCAACATAACTCCTCTAAATATGCATCGGCAGCAACAAACACTGTGAGACTGCATGTGTGCATGTTTATTTATTTAAAGCAAAAAAATATACCGCACATACTTTTCTTTTTCAACAGAAGATGAGAGAATAAACTAGACATTATACCTCGTAGATGTCAGTCGCAGTGTTTAAGGCACTGCTGGGAGATGTTCAGACACGTTGCAGGGGAGGGCATCATGTGGACTTAGAACAAATCATTGTATCTACGAGGGGCTCCTGCAATGTGTAGTAGTCAGAGATAGAATGACATGGCTCAATAGAGAAAGAGCCCCTGCATTAACTCCCTGTGTACTGAAATATCTAGGACGGCTCAGACTGGGTGTGCTCAGAAATATGTACATATTAGCACAGTCCCCGCCCCACTAGAGCTGTGTTCCTCCTGCTGACAGCTCCAGACAAGGTATGCACAATGGAAGGGGTGGAAAGGGTGGCTAGATTGTGTACTCTGTCAAACATCTAACTGTGATTCAAGAGTAAAAAAGCAATGCACAGCAAAAGGAGAGGAGCTGAAGCAATGAGGCGAAGCAATTGCTGAAGCAACTGAGAACACCCAAGTTAGGTGCCCAAGCAGAAAAAGTGAATTCATCCATGCCTCATATTCTCAGCCTTGAACAAAAGCCCTGTCCTCCAAAAGTAACCAAAGAACTATATCTGTAGAGTGACCTCGGTGCTTTAGCACACTACTGCAAGTTGTGCAATGTGAAGGTCTTTTGACACTTTCTGCACTGCACAACCCCACCAAAACCAGTAAGGTTAAGAGCCTGACCAAAACCCAGGCACAGATCCTCACTCTGTTGCCAGTACACAGCGCTCTCCTGCTTATGGCCATCTGAAACAAACATCTGTAGCATTCAGTGCAGTTTGTTTTATCCTCTTCCCCTCTTTGAACCTCACAGAGAGGGAATGAAATTATTCACCAACACACATACTGCACTTCTTCACAATGCCATAGTTCTTTATCCTTCTGACTTAAAAACGGTTCGATGTTGCATCCTTCTAATACCTACGCAGTGATACAGCAGGATTTTCTGAAGACCTAAGGTCCACATCTGGGATGCTAGACACAACGGAAGGTGCTGCTGGCTGTGCTGGCACACACCTCCAAGCCAGCAACCTCCTTCCCACAGTCTGTCTCAATACCTCTTAATTCTCTGAGTGTGAACCAAAAGTCTAGCCGCAAGCCTGACAGCCAAGTACAAACATCTGCCCTTTGCCCTCTGAGACAAAGACTGTCTCCCGGGTTGAAGCGCTGTGCCAGTGCTCTAGCTGACACTGGAAAGAGTTGTGGCCCAGAGCAGTTGTACCACGGTGGGAACCAAGCTCAGTCACAGCTGCATCTCCAGAGCTGTGGAGCTCTGGGCTCCAAGCCCTCAAGGAGAAGGAGGCCTGTGCAGGTGTCCAGAGGTCCTGACGTAGGCCATGAACTGCGGGATGGACCGAATCTGGAACGGATGAGCTGTCCCTGGCTTATAGTCATGCTTGATGTTGTACTTCTCTTCCCTCTGCCTCTCTGTGTCGTCAGCTCCCACCTACCTGCACAGGTGGAGATTCCTTAGCATGTTCAGGATAAGCAGATGCCACGGAGCAAAGAATCACTGAGCAGTATTACCTCTTCTGCTTGCTTATTCAGCTTGAACAAATGTATATCCTCACATCTCTATAATATCCGAACACCTTTAAAACATTAGTGTATTTAAACAACTTTGTGGGAAATTAAATTATTATCCCACATTTGTGCACAAAGATCCAAGGCACAGAAGAGCTAAAAGCCCCATTAAAAAAAAAATCTCTAGGTATATAACATGCACATAGGTGCCTAGTGGAACATCTCTGAGACTCAAGGTCCTGGATTAAAATACCCCATCCTTTTGCTACTCCTAGTTCCACTACCAATGAGACAAATAACAGTTTTCTGTGATCTTTTTGATGAAAAATAAATACTTTTGTGATCCACTAATGCTTCTTCTTTGAGAAGGGAGGAAAAGAGTGACACAATCTTACAGATTCAGCACGCTTAAGTGGGGCCAGTGCAGCATGAGATACAGGTCTATGTGGAAAGTATAGGTTGATATTTTCCAGACCTGGCTTACCAGATAGAAATCCTACTCCAATACTGGGCTTCTGACCACCAGTGGTTTGCAATTTTAGGATTTTAGACATCTTTGGAAGCACTCGTTCAAAAGTACATAAAAATTCTAATTGAAAGCAGTATGGTCCCTCGATGTATTCACCTCGGTATCTTCCCCATGGTAGAACCACGCACTGCCCTGCCATATATTATCGCCACCAAGCTCGTAGTAACTGGAGATTATCTTCATATGGAAATAAACTATGGAATTGCACTGTATGACTTTAGGAGAAGGATAACAAGATATGAACTACTGTGCACTTGCTTTTGCACACAGCCATACCAAAACTCTTGCAGAAACTAGACAACATTAAAATAAGGTTTCTCAGACCCTCTTTTCCTCCCAACGAGACAGGCGTATGCCTGTTCTAAATTGGCCGCCAATAATCCTTTCCATATGGTGGAAAAGAGAAATGTAACCTCAAGCAGACACTGGTAGGAGGGAACAGCATTACAAAATCTGGGAAGGTGACTGAACTGCGGGTATCGTGCTTTGTTTCCAGCTTTGCTGCTGCGCGGTATGACTGTGGGCAAATCACTTTTATTTAATGCTTATAAATTGCTACAAGATCTTTAGATTGAAAGGGCCACTAAAAATGAAAAGTTGGACCGGCAGTTTTACTGACTAGTCTGACCTGTAAATGGAAAGAGCTCACTCTGCATCAGCTATTTCATTGTTTGCTAGTATTTACACCAACCGCATGCCACAGAATAGAGCTTCGGAAAGCAAAGAAATTCTCAGACAAATAAATAGCTCTTCACATAGGCAAAAATAAATGAATTGAAAAAAATTGCCATTGATATTTGAATGAATAGGATTGACACAGAATAACTACATAGGAAAAGAGCACCGTTGCTTTAAATTCAGTGCCAACACCCAGGTTGCCAGCAATTGATGCCACTAACTCATTTTTGCACTTTAATGTTAAATTTCTTATGGGACCACATCACCTAATTAGAGGAATTGATAACTGCACTGTTCCATAATGAGGCCAATACATTTCAAAGTCATTAAAGATAACCAAGGCAATAAGTCTGTGTTTAAGCGGCGCTTCCTTAGATTTCACAGCCTGCATGTCGCTAGCATAGGAAAAAGCAATCCCTGCCTAGTCAACTGTAAATGCTGGGTTATTGGAATCTTTAAAACAGGCAGCAAGGAGAAAATTACATGGCCAAATCTCCTTTTTCCAGTTAATGAAGAATTAAGACTCCCATTTACCATATTAGAAGGTTCATCAGAGGTCTCTACTCTCCATAGCTTGTGTTTGACAGCAGTGTCAATTTATCTGAGTCAGAACGCAGAAGTGCATGACAGTACGTCATTCATAACTGTCACATCTACTTATCTCTCTCATTGTCACACTGCTAACGAAATTCAGGCCATGTTTTTCTGATCATGGCCTCTTAAAGGGAAAAGGATCCCCTTACCTCATTACAGTAAACTGACCGGATCGTGGCTCTAAAACTAGTGTGCTAACAAATGGCCACACAGCTATAGTAAGGATAGATCATATGACCTTGCAGAACCAGGGAAGGAAAAGACAGCATTTCCCAAAGGCAGGCTTCCAGCAACACTGTCCCTGACTTCAGAAGTAAGAGACATTAGGTTTTGGTGATAATTACTAAAGGGATGGATTTATTTGATATTCTACCTCGTGTCTGAAAGATCTGTTCAGGTACATTTGGCATCTAAGTAAGAAAAGTAGAGTGACTTTACTGAAAGTCAATGGTCAAACTTCTGATGGCTTCAAAAGCACAGGATAGATTTCTAGAACTGTAACAGATGAAGAATTCCACAAAATTAACATTACAGCATTTGTTATCTTGGCTAAGGGAGAATGTAAGCAGTCTATCAAAACTGTCTCAGAAGATCTTGTGCTATAAGAACATGGAGATGCTAAAGAAGGCCAGAAATTTTTTACTACAAATCAAAGAGACATCCCACTAAAATGAAAATAAACAAGCAGAAACCTTAGGCACAACACAGCTGAAAAGGTAAGTTAATATTTAAGGAAGACACGGGAAAAAAATCACCTGAGAAAACAAATGGAACAAGGCAGCACTGAGAGGAAGGCCTAGGATTGATAAAAACAACTGTCTGCATAAATCTTATGAATGTACACAGCTGTATTGTAAAGCGAGAATGCAAGGAACAGTCATGTTTTAAGAAAGAAGCTTCCAGAATTCTGTCATCCTCTCCCCCACAAGAAATGTGCATCTTCCCTCTAATCCCAGTTGCTCTCACAACCTAGCAGAGGGAGGGACCTATCCTGATCTAAGTAGCGCAATTCCTATTCTTAATATTTGTTTCTCCTAATATATCTTTCCAGAACATTTTAGATATGAACGTTCTGATAAACTCAATGTCCCTCTCAACTGCCTAGCCCCTTCTAACTTCACTGCTCCTGGACAGTAATGAGATGTAACCTGTATACCACATCCCTCAACTGGGGAAACTAAAAAAGCCTTCCCAGTGCCCTGCCCTGTAGGTCTATCAAATCCTTCTGCAGCCCAGAGGACAATGAGGTTCAAGAATCTGTCTTCCTAGTGCTGTGGTTTCAGTGTCGTGGTTAGACTCAGAAGCACAATCCTGTCCTGCTATTCAGTGCCACTTCTATAGGAAAAGAACTCCTCAGCTACTGCACCCAACTTCCTGAGATTTATAAGACAGTATGTTTTACAACAGAAAAATAATTATTTGCTTAAAAGTGCAGAGGTTAAGCAGGCACCGTTCTGTATGTGGACCTTGGCTGGTGGGTTTTATGAACATGGAAATCAGGCTGTAGTCAGTGCTGGAATGCAACACTGTCCTGTGTTTAAGGGCAAATACATCATTTAGTCTGTTCTGAAGAAAGCTATTTTCCCCAATCAGAGCCTCTAAAAATACAACTGGAAAGGAAAATGGATTCACACCGTAACATCAGTTTTTAAGAAACTAACACAGCAGGCTTCAGGTGCTGGGGAATGAAATGATTTGAGAAATCCTTGAAGAGGCTGGTTGCATAAATTTGAGAAATAGTTTCTCTTCCGAGAAAACTTTTCTTCCACAATATTTCATGAGAGGGTTGGTTTTGGTTTTTTTTTTTTTTTTTTTTTTTTTTTTTTTTTTTTTTTTTTTTCACTAGAGCTAACATAATAGACCAGAACGAAAATGGTGCCCAATTGGATCAAATTACTGGTGAAACAATGCAAGTGAATGTGCATTTAGGTCTGCAGTTCTGAAAACTTCAAGAACTAAAATAAATTGCATGACCCCCTGGTAACTTCCACTAGAACTTATGGGTACAAATTGTTTGCCTCAAGCTGGGTGAAATATACATTCAAATTCAGGCTCTTGAAGGAAATTATTAAGTAGAGCCATATTAGCTTTCTCTGAAGCATACTCGTTTTCTATATTGCCACTGTATAGACCAATTATGTTACCTTTCCATGCTGAGAAATGATTGTTCTGCTAACACAGTTCTGGTAAAAATCAAAAGCGCTACATTTTTAACCTTGGGGGATTTTTGTTATTGCTGCTCCCTTGCTAGTTCCTTCAAATGGAAAACATCTTCCATTAATCTAAATGCAAAATTTGTTCAGCTTTCGAAAGTTACTTGAAAAATGTTAAGCACAAAGCAATAAACTTTTTATGCTCTTAAGACCACTAATGCTTTGAGCTTCATATTCATTTTGAAGAAATGAACATTTTATGGTTCACAGAGGAATAGCTACATGAATAATATCTGAGATTATAATGCATCTAGCAGAAAAAGATTAAGTTTATGTAAACTATTTAATCAGATGTGAAATTTTCTCTAGAGGATAAAAAATTCTGACCTTATTTAAGTTTACTTTAAAAAATACCAATATCACATTTCCACCAAGGGAACCCACCGATTTCCCCACTTAAGTTGTATAAATATTCATAGAATTGAGGGCTAACTGGATACCACAGCCCCTAGGAAGCAAAAGTAACTAGAGATATACCACATCCACGTGGTCTTCCCACAGAAAATATTTCAGATGATGTGTGACTGTAACAGTAGTGAAGGGGTTACATACCAAGAACCCATTATGGCCCTTATGATGATCAAACAGCTCATCACAACAGAAGCTCCAATTCACACCAAGGTCTTATTTTCATCCATGATTTTAAGCATTTTTTCAACAGAGTTCTGTACCTGTCCTTTACCTCTTTTAGCACTACTTCCTGGTGCAGGAGCTTGCTACACCCTCATATTGCAGTAATGCTTTCCCAGGTTGAGTAAACCAGGTAGTCTATGCCAGGAAGTCTGTGTCTAGAAATGTTCTGCAAGTAATTGATTTATTAAAGAAATGCAAATGTGTTTATGCTTACAATGTCCAATTAAAGTGGATTTTATGTAAGCTAAAGTAATTCTAGGGAAGCCAGATGATTTGTACCCAATTAAACTGTACCTGAATTTGGCCCTCATTTCTGCTGATATCCAAAGTAAAGCTCTTGAACTGACTCAAATTAAATTAAGGAAAATCTCTTGGCATCCTAATTGTCAGCTCAGGTGCATTTATTTTTCTATTAAAAAACTAAAATTAAGGAGCTTTTGTAAGTATAATATTTTATAATTCCACTATGGGTTTTTTGTTCCATATAACACACTAATGAAAAAGCCTCATGCAGAAGAATCCTGAAAAATCAATAGGCTAGATACAAAATAGTAATGCAGCTTAAACAACAACATGATTATGAATAACCTATTTTCAAGCATTGTCACTTGGACGTGGTTTGAGAACAAACGATGACCAGGATATGGGGAGTGTGATGTGATTATTTTTTTTAACCTGTATTTGAAAGCACCTGGGTATAAATTGTCATATCCCTGTAACACAGAATACTAAGCTGGCTTGGAAGCCTTTTGATTTTGAAGCAAATGTGAACTACTGAACATTCAGCCTTTTCTTGCTCTCTTTATTCCAGCAAATTACCCACCCAAGTCAAAGAGGTAAACAGGAGATACTCTACACTCTAGCCCCTTACGGATATGCATTACCGCTGTACCCTGTGGAAGTCTTCCTTTCCTTTTCTCATAGTATTCAGTTCTCTCAACAAAGAACTCGATTATAAGTTCAGTATCAGCTCAAATGCTCACTCCTGCTTCGGTGGCACCTTGGACTTCTCCCATAGGGAAAAGTAAAATATGCACATGTGTTCTCTTTTCCTTGCGAGTCCTTCCTAGCTTCTACAATGTTAGAGAGATAATGGGTTATTTTCAGCAGGGAGATAGCACATCTCCCTTGACAATCTCCTGGCAAGTGTTACTGCTAAAACCATGAGGTGTGGTAGGCTGATACACAGGCCTGTGCCTTCATAAGGATTGTAGATGAATCCCTTGCTAGCAAGAGAAAGAATCAGAGCTGTCTACAGAATTTTGTTGCATTAATAAGGGGGAAGATGAAGCAGAAGCAAAACTGCTCAGAATGATGCATCCACAAATGTAATTTTGAAGATTTTAAAAGCAGAAAGGTAATGAACATATTGGGGGCGATACATATTTGAGGGAGGGTATAGAAGAGTTAACAACAGCAAGACATTTTTCAAGAAAGTTGCCATAAAATTTGACGTATCATTTGGATGACATTTGAAATCCTTTTCCATTTCATGGCCCTACCAGAGAGCTCCGACCATGCCACTCACGTTGTACGAAAACCCGGCCATTTTGCTCAAACTCCCAACTGTACAAAATGGCTACACAAGGCGGCATCTGCCACAGAATGATTGGTATTAGGCATAACTCATTATTCTGACAAGAATCTGGCACGCCAGCAAGCGATCTGGCATGAGAACCGATGAGATAAGGATTTGGCATAACCGCCGGTAGGATATGAATCAAGCTCAGTGTCAATACAACGCACATGGTTTCCTCTCCATGGACATGCCAAATCCTTGACACAATAATGAGTTATGCATGATGCCAGTCACTGATTGTCAGTTCAATTGCACATCTCTTTTCTGATGCCATCAAACTACAGTGGGATCCAAAGTTGAGAAAAAACTTTCCTGCGAGTTTTGGTGGGGGGGTGACAGCACATGCGGAGGATGGAGGCTGTTCCCCCTCACCCCTCACAGGCCTACGGGAAGCAGGAAAGCCCACCGCACAGCCCTGGGGGCTGTATTTACACAACAACGCTGACAGAGTTGCATGTCTCAGCCTCATAAAACAAATTGCCTGAGAAAATGATCAAGCCGATGCCTGACAACTGTCTTGTTACGTTAGAAACTCAGTCTTAAACACCCCTTTACTCAAAAACGCTCAAGTTTGTGCTTCATCTTGTGTGTGCACCTAGTCCCTTTCATGTGGAAGGAGAAGTTCCAAGCAGCAGAGTGAAGTAAAGCCACGTACATTGGCAGTATGGAAGGAAAAGATTATTACTTCCCGCTACTCTCTATGGGGGAAAGGAGCAGGCAGGACACGTTTCTGTCAGCCAGAACATGCTTTGGCCCTTCAGATGGCCAGTGCACCTCCTCTGCCCTGGGAGGGCCTGCCACCCCAACGCCTCCTCACCCCATGGCAGGTAATACCTCACCCTTCTGCCACAACCCGCAAACTAAACAAAAAATTAAAACCACTGCCCTCCCCACAGGCCTCCCCAGAGCCTGAGGGCTCCACTCCCCTTCCCCGCACCTCTCCCCTCAGGCGGGCATGCTGCCGCCAGCCCTGTGCCTCAGCCGGGAAGGGCCTCCCCGGCCGGTGGAGCTCCAAGCCTTCTCTCTCTCTACAGGCCCCACACTTGTCCAACTGAGCCCCCCACCCCAAATACCTCCGACACTTCCAGATACCCCCCACTTACCCCTCATCTTCATCCCCACAGCCGTTCTTAGAGTCAGCACTGGCAGCTGAGTTTTCTCCTTCAGCCTCACCACCTGCTCAATGCAAACGACAGGAAGCTGCGTGCCTCAGAGAGAGGACCCAAATGCTCGTCTTCCTAGATTTTTAAGCAGCAGCAATAAATATATTCTGTGAAAGCCCATTAGAATATTTTTATTTACCTCATCCATCTTCATCAAAACCCCAAAAAGGCCAGTTTTCTTCACCATGTGCTAAAGTCATGGCTGCCCTCACACTGGCAGTGACACCTGCCTTTGCTAACACCTTAAGCAGGAACCCTTAAAAACTGCCACCAGCACTGTCAGAGACAGCACGCACAGAGGAAATAAATGCATGACTTCCTATACTATATCCTAAAACTTTACATAAAAGGACAGTGAAAGGCTGATGGTTGTCTCAGAACAAAATTAAACGGTAGACAAATCTAGGTTGTGTGGAAAGCAAGCTGGGCTATACTTAATCTTGTTATGTCTATGACACAGTGCCCTAAACTAAATTACAGTAGATAGAAATGTCTCTTAAGATCTGAGGTTGCTTCTGAATTTATTAAAGACAAACAAATGCAAACATCTCCTCAATAACAAAATATCATGTATCAATAAAATGCCTGAAAGAGCTGCATGAAGGCCAAGACCTTGCAGTCATTTACTCTTAATAGATTATTTAACTCAAGAGTTTGGTGAAAGCAATTCCACCCAAGTTGGAATTTCTCTTATATATTTTGCTATAATTTTCACCAGCAGGGGAGTAAAAATGTACAATATTTTTTTTTAAGGGTGATGGAGGACTCCTAAATAATCTATTTTCCTTTCCCATCTCCTCAAAAGAAGTGTGCATATTTTGGGAATTATTTTATCCATTTTTAAACCTTTTAATTTGTATCTAGAAAGAATCTTTCAGAATTAAAAATAGTATGAGGTTCAGAAATTCAGAAGCAAACCATTTCTGTCTTAGAAAAAACTCCGGTTTACTAGAAGCTTAAGTGAACCTCATTTTTGTTATGAAATGATTGAATCACTTAAACAATCTACAAGGGAAAGTTGAGCTTTTTGCCTCTCAATTATGTATTAAAACTCATACCAGGTTGATAGTGTTTAAAAGATAAAAGCATCTGGTAACTGTATGGTGACTTATGTGACCTAAGTTTGGTGGTCTCACCCTTTTTGCTATGGAGCAGAGCTTGTGCATCACAAAAACTGCCACCAAGTCCAGCAATCTTGGTCAAGAGGCCAAGCACTAAGCAGAGCCTGGTCCCGTCAGGACACTCACCAGGGCAAAGAACCAAGTCTATGCAGACATTGCCAACTTTTCTGTGGACATGTGTCCTCAGGACAATCATCACTGTGCCTTTTCTTCGCAGTTAATGGCAAAAATAAAACAAGACCAACAGAAGAGAATAAAAATAACAGACGAACTTTTCCCTGATGACATTTCCTGCTGCTCTGTTTAGCATTCCCTCTTCATCGCTGCCCTCAGCGCAGCCGCTCCCGCATGCCCTTCCTCAACCTCTGCAGTTGTTATTGCTCAGTGCAACTACAGCATCAACATTGTCAAACAATTTTGCAATGACACTATGTCTCAGACAATGTTCGGCCACCACCAACAAGTAGTGAGTAACCTGTGCTGACAACGCATTACAGCCCTGCCATAACCAATCACTGTCTAACTGAAGCAAAATGGCAGCTAGATTACAACAGAATATATAACAGCATGTTTATTAAATTGGCATAGCAGTCTGCTAAACAAAACAAAACAGAAGTGAGGATACTGGCAACATGAGTCAGAGCTACAAACCAGCAGTAATTTAAATGCTTTTATGCTAGATGAGATTTGGCAAAAGATTGGGGCTTAATTTTGTTTTTAAATTTCAATTAAAAGTACTCAGTTACAAGAAAATGATTTAGTGGAAAACAATTGAGTACAAGGAAAACAGATTTCAAGAACCCCTCCAAATGGGATAAAACATGGAGGTTATAAAAAGGCTACATTTGACCTGTCAACATGAGAAAGTCCCAGAGTTTTTATTAAAAGGGGGCAGTGGGGAAGACAACCTGCTGTTTAGGGAAGCTGTATATTTAATTTTAGTGCCTATAATGGCATAGCCCATGACTATAAGGTATTATTTAAGACCTATCATGCTATTTCCTTAGAGGGTATCTCTCTGCACTTTCACAGTATGCTGCAGTTTGCTAGTCTCTGTACAATTTAAGTACTGTTTACTGATTATTATTGAGTATGGGACAAAATTCATCCTCTCTGGACCAATAAATATAAGCTTTATACACAGAGTAGCAAGATGTTTCAATTGCTGCTTGCCATCATATGATTCAATGAATATACACTTTAAGAAAATGAAAACAAAACAACATAACCAGAGTCATGGTTTATTAACACAACATACTGCAAATCTAATTAAAAGTCAAATACGCAATACCCTCATCAAAATCCAAATGTTCTTTACAGAAACATCAAGGAAGAAGGGGCATACAGGGGACGATACCACAAAGGTAATCAGAATTCATCTTCTGGGACTCATACCCTATTACTCGAAGCTCATTATCAGTACTCCATACAGTAAAGCAACACCTAGAGACCACATCATTAGCTTCCTACACATGCATTACCCCACAGCTCCAAAAACTGTAACAAAAAGCCCCACCAATACACAAGAAAAATCAGATTTTTAATTCTGTGTGATACAAGGCTGCCGAAGATTTAAATAAGATGATATTAAACAAAATGCTATGAAACAGCATCAAAACCTTGTAAAGATGGGACTGGCTCTTTCTAAACATGACTGCAGCCTAGTAATGCATGTAGCCTAGCTATTAGACTATTCTAACATCTAGATTTTGTCTGTAAATACAGCCATGGATGCTTCCTTTTTCTCTTTTGAATTTGATTCTTCATCTGCTGATCAATCCCTCTATGTCAACTGGCAAAACATACGTCATTAAGTGACTAAACATAACTGACTACTCTGAAACACGTAATCTAATTAGTCGAAGGAGAACACTATCTCTTCCCTACATTAACTGCCCAAAAGGAAGACAGGAAACCTCTAGCCGAGAGGAAGAGCAGACATGAAAATAGAAACGGTCACCTTGAGTTTTACATGCTATATGGTCCAGGATTATTATCAGTCAAAAGAAGTTGAAGAAAATAGCTACCACAACATTCAAGGAAATAAACAGTATACCTCACATTAAAATACGGTTACAGAAACACAGGTTTACAAAATTGTCAAAACCCAATTCCAACCAATAGACAACAAACCATTCCAGGTGCAGCTAGCACTTTCCTTTTTTACTGTGAAAATGGTGAGGAGAAAAGGGCTACTGAGCAAACAGAAGTAACTCTACAAGATGAGAATGAAGTGGTTAACATTACAACAGTGCCATACTCTATTTCTTTCAGAACCCCTCTTGCAGTACTCTACGACCTATAAAAGTCTGTGTTCCCATTTACTAGGTTTCATTGTCAGAGGTAACAGTGACAGTGACTAATGCATAATGTCTAGTGCTTCTATGCTGCTCTCTATCTGTACATCTCAACAGAAGCAAGAACTATGATACAGTGCAATGTAATGACAATCATCCTGCAGACCAGCGAAGACAAGAACTTGCAATACCAGAAGTCATATCTGTTGTTTTAGGTCAAGAGAACAGGATTTGGCAACAAATAGGAGTCAAAAGTACTAGACCTCTCCTAGGACCCAACCTATTAATTTGCTGAATTTTCTTTTTGGTTGAATCTATTAACTGGGGAAAAGGAATGGTATTATGCAATTGTTCTACTGTCACCCTGATAAATGAGCTAAGAGTCAGCGATAGCATGTGGTTGACGCCAGGGCAAGTTCAGTCCCCAACAGTGACAGAAAGACACATTCTGGTCCCTAATGTTCATTTCCACTCCAGTGACCAGGTAGTGTCATGTCCTCAGCAACTATTTATCTGCTTCAGCCATGCCAGCCTGCATGCTGGAGCCTTTGCCTATCCACCTGTAAACTGACCTGGAGCTCGTGCCCCACACAGGGCTGTCGTCATCCTGGGAGAAAAGGAACTGGGCAGGACTTTGTGCAGCACCACTGTGGGTACCTCGACAGACAAACCACAATCTGGCTGAGAACAACTTCACAACACCTTTTTCAAGTGCTCTCTACCTGCCAGTCCTGCCACACACACAGCACACTAACTAATCCCTTCTTCTCAGCATGTACAGAGAGCAGGAAACTAACTGAGTTCAACTGCTTCAGAGATAAGATGATCACACCTATTCTGGTACTTTTATGGTAAATGGCATAAAAAGTCCCTGAAAAAGGGGCTTTTGAAGGCTATCTTCAGAGTTTCTTGTAAGCCTTATTTGCAGAAGGGCTCAGGGTATGGATGAGAACTAAGCACGGGCACTAGAGGTGGATTGGGGATGAGCAGGACAGGTCCCCAGCATGTATACTGGGGAGACTCTGGGCAAATTGCTCTTTATAACTTTGGGCAAAATGTTCCTATGCTCAAGGAGTTACTTCTGCCCAGAATGGGCAGACTCAAATCTGTAAAATACTTTCATACATGCCATCAAGAGCTACTAGTAGCTTCTCCTTCTCCCCTGGGACTTGCACGTTTCGTTGCAAGGCTCAGGAGCAGAACACAAGTTATCAACCCTGGCACCATCTGCTTCCTTAATTCCTATCCCTAGTGCAGGAAGCCACTACACACTGTCTTCAGTCCTAGATTTTCATGGGTGAGAAGCACTGGAAACACGAAAGAGGAAAGGTTCCTGGGGTTAGGAAACAAGTATGTCTGCGCAGTGTACCCCATCCCAGATGCCACACTCCTGAGCACAGCTGCACAGCAGGTGCTCAGGAAGGCATAAAATCAGCACAAGTTGCACTGATGTGTACAGCACTGACAGGAGGAAGACACCTCATCTGCTGTCTTCCATTTCCTGCTGCTGTTCAGTACCATTAACTACGGCACTCTAATATCTCACCCAAGGGCTACAAGAAGTTGGCAAATCTATGAACAAGCCTTCAAGATGATGAATTCTCTGCATATCAGGATGCATTTGAGTTGCCAGGTTGGCCTTTCAAATGAAACTCCCAAGGTACTGGCACAGGCCTCAAGAAAGGATCGTTGACGTAACAGCCATATCACTGAAATATCATCTGTTGCTAACTTTCACTAAGAGAAGATCCTCATGCATTGTGGAAGTCACAGAAACCTGATTAAACTTGAATCTGTTAATGGCTGATTAGAGAATTATACTGCAGTGGGTACGAGGCAGAATCTGATCATCACAGATCAACATGAAGTTCAGAGAAGCAGAAGATAGCTGCTGTCCTGGTTGGGGCTGGACTAGAGTTCCTGTTGGTTTTAGCAGCGGGAGGAGCTGCAGCACAGAGACCCCGGGGGCTGCCCAGGGCCCAGTGCCCTCACCTGTGTGCGGGGGCGGGGGGAGCACAGCTGGAGGGCTGGGCCCCGATTGGCTGATATGCCGTGTCATGTGACACTGTGCTCACCATATAAAGGCAGGAGAGGGCTGGGAGAGGGGCCACTTCTGGGAGTGGGGCTGTGGGGCCTTGGTGTTGGGGGTTGCTGGCTGGGAGCAGGTGACTGTCGGTCGGCGGGTGGTGAGCAGCTGTATGGTATATTACCTGCTGATACTGCTGTCAGTGTATTATTCTGTTACTGTTATTAAACTGTTTTTATCTCAACCCACGAGTCTCCCTTTGTCCCTCCGATTCCCTCCCCATTCCCAAGTGGGGGGAGGGTGGGTGAGCGGCTGTGTGGCATTTAGCTGCTGAGTAGGCTCAAACCACAACTGCTGCCTTCCTGAATTCAGGGTGACCCTACACCCCAGAATGCCAACAAAAGGTGAAGTAAGGTTAAGGTACTGCATTTAAGAAGTCCTATATTGTTTGGGGGTGGTTCACCCCACCCCTTCCACTCCCCCCAAGGGAGCTGCAAACTCTTACAGTTCATCTTCAGGTAAGGTACCAACATGATCACAAATACCATATAAAGACCATGCCCATTTTCAGTTCTGTTACACAATATCAAAAACCTTCTGAAGATTTTAACTGTAAAACAGAGGGCTCACACCTTCTGAGAGATTTTGAAGAAAACAGTAAGGATAAACTTTGGTGGAAGCCCAAGGCATCAAAACTGAACCACAGGGACAAGCAGTTGCACTGGGTGTTGCAGAGGCAGACGGCTCTATAACTGTGTCTGCAGGACAACAGGCTTCGTAGCCAAGGGGAAGCCTTGAGGCTCCAGGCTTCACTTTTACTGCAGTCAGCTTCATTTATTTGCAAACCAGTGAACAAGCTATGAACAGCAATAGAAGTATTTTACCATCAATGGCAAGCTGAAATAAAAAAAAAATAAATAAAAATACATCCAGTAAGGAACAAAACAAATAACCAATGGTTTGCTCAGTGATACACAGTTTTTTACAGTACAGGTGAGGTCTAAGACTCTCAAAAGAAAATAATAGTTTGGAATTTCACTTTTTTCAGCATCACACTGTGAGGTAGCTCATGTCCAGTCTTGTTTCAACAGGTCTCGGCACCTTTCAGAAGTCTGTACACATAAGACAATGCAGTTTGGCCACTGGTGCTGATGCTTTTGGTTGTTACTCAAATAGATCAGCACACTGAATTTCTACTTAGCAGGACGTTCCAATACTTCAGTGCCTCTTGCCTTCCCGTGTTGGAAATAAAAATCAGTATTTCAAAATTACCTGTGAAATTCTTCTGAGGAGCTTCATTTTAACAAAGGCAAATGACAAGGTTGAAAGCTGATTATCATTATATAACCTTTCAATAAAAGCATAAATTAAATCAAGCTCCTCCAGTTCCCTTTCCAATCCAATGAGCTTGGTCAAATCACCCTTTCCAATACAGAAAATATGTCAAAAAGCATTGACTGTCTTTATTCATTACTTTGGTGCACATAAATGATGTGCTATGCAAATGGCAAATACACCCACTCTTCTGCAACCTTATACATTTGTTCCTCCTTACAACACGAATTTCAGCTCGCCTTCTTGGAAATACCTGTGACTAACCCACGTGCTGTAGCCAGTTCAAGAAGGCGCCAGAGAGGGAAGCAGAGCCCTGCATTGTTTCCTCTCCTTGACTATCTCCCCCCCACCCCCAACTTCTTACCAAAGAGTTGCACTTTTGTACTTCAGGGCCTCTTATTTTAATTTATGCAACAGCTTAAAACATTTTGTTAGGGCTGAGTGAGACCATCTGTGCAAGAAATAAAAGATGCCTAAGGGTAAAATAGGCAAGAGCAGTAATGCTGAATATGTGGAAGGCAATCGACTGCCTATGGATTTTGTATCTACCGCTGTGACCTTTCAAACGATGGAGTACAGTCAAGGGTAATTTCCATATAACGTCTGCTCCAGAAAGAAAAATTAATCCAGAACAGCATTAGTACTTTCCAGAAAACTGGACAGCCGCAATTGCCTGTCACTTCTCAAAGCCTACATACAATTTAGCATGACATTTGCATAACATTATAGAAAATCTCCTTCATTATGTCCTACAAGAAGATCTGCCAGCATTTGTTTTCCTAAGGTGAGCAGGGACTCAAGTTGATTCCGAAACATAAACTTTTTGTCAAGGATGGCAACGTTGCTGTTTAAAATGATAGATCACTTCCTACAACTCTTAAATTACCATTACAAAGCCCTGACCTTGTGTGCATTAAATATTCCCTAAAGATGTTGAGGAATATTTTACGAGTTGTTTCATTTTGCTGTCTTCTTTCTGATTACCTTTGGGGCTTATTAAGAAAGTTGTTGGTTTTGTTTGGTTTTTGTTTTGTTTTGTTTTGTTTTTTTTTTTTTAAATAACTTAGAGTGGTCCAGGACTAAGAGTGAAAAAGAACCTAAATTGAGGTTGAAATATATTTAAGTTCAAAGATGAAAGAGTTTTATTAACAGAAAACAGTTTCAAGGAAAGTAGCGAGTACTTTTATCTAGGGAACCTCCTCCCTTCTTTGGAGCAATTACATGCCAGTAAAGCACACAGATGGAAAGTTTTGTCTCACTGTCGACCTTATATTCTGGAAAAGAAAAATCAGCTTCAAGATGACAGGCGACAACGGGCCAAGTTCATCAGTGGTGTAGGCTGGCTGTCAGAGCTTGAGGCACAAGGGTACATGGGAACACTCTGAAGAAGGAGCACTTCGGGCCACGAAAAGGACGTACCTGCAATCGCTGTTGGAAACCTTCAGAAGAGGTGCTGATGGAAAACCTGCTTGCTATTTATCAGGAGTCAACTCTGCTTGCAGACAAAGGATGACCTATACATCTCTGAGTAGTGAAAAAGAATCAGGTACCTTCATAGGTAACTTAATCATAAACCATTCCAGAGAAGTTAGAATTATGTTTTTGGACTTGTGCTATTCCCATTCCCATGTAAACATGACAGTCAACAAAATTAAGAAATTCTTCATCTCTTCTTTTCTTTAAATCTTTTATATCCCCTGTAGAAGTGTCCAGGACTAGGAGGCAGAAAGAACCCAAATTTAGGATGAAATACATTCCTAGGACCCGGACATCCTGCGTTACAAAATGGCTTAGAAAAGGAGAAACACTGTCATTACCCCAAGTGAGAACTCAGCAGTCAACATACATGTAGTGGCACAAAGGGACAAGCGGTGATCATGAAATTATAATTTCAGATTTTGTACAGGGCAAGTATACACATGCCTGTAACTGCAAACAGAACTTTCAACTAACAGGCAGCCTGAACAGCCAAAACAACGCAAAGAATGAGAAAGCCTTAAGTCAAAAAGTAATCCCATGCAAATTCAGGACTGAAGAAAGACTGGCGAAACAGTACGTACAGCACTGTGCATAACCCATCACATTTGCCCTGCGGCATTAACCAAATGAAAACCAAATTCTGTTTGACAGCATCATCAGTACTGTAGTTTTCAAAAAACAAACCAAAACCAAACCAAAACCATATTGGACACCACCACCACCACAAATCATTCTGTGGAATTTTGACTATGAATTTGAGTGAGAGGAAATCTTGAATCTGAAAAAGCACTATGTATCTATTTTCCTTATTTTACTGGTTACAACTATCTCCCTAGCAACATATGTTTCAGTGAACTAGAGCTTTGCCATTAGAAACAGGTTCTTAATTAGGAGCTTATAATAATTTATAAACTGACAGCTGTGGCACAAAACCTGCAGACCAAAATCTAACGATTAAAAGAAATAAAAACCCCACCTGAAAAGCCAGCCAAACAAACAGAAAAAACCCAAACCACGAGATTTTGATCCTGAATTCCTGCAGCATACACCTGCACATTCTGCATCTCAGCTGGCAAGCTCCAAATGATAGGAGATCTGTGGTGTGCCATTAAGTGGACTCAGTAATAAGGTCTAATGCCAGTGTTGTTTTGCCAGGAGCAGAAACAAACATATCTGGGAGATGCTTGTTTGTTGTAGGCGATGCTAAAATTATCCTGG